>NC_021163.2:65489195-65491606 GCF_000331145.2 Cicer arietinum
GCGTTGTAGAAAGGAAAACAACACGTCAATTAAGTCTAAGGATTCAAGAATTATATCTATTGAAAACTAAATGCATAGCATATATGCTCATGTAATAACTGATGTGTTAAAAAATGTAAAATAGAGCATAGACTATAATCATTGCATGAATAAATTATAAAAAGATTGATGTTGTATATCTTGAAAGCATGAATATGCTAAAACAACATATTATTACATTGCACAACATAAAATTACTCAACCAAATAAAATATCAATTGAATTTATATAGGTCCAAGATTTTGAGTTTGTCAAAAAAATATATTGAAATTTATATGGATAATAAGATTACTCAATGAAATAAATTAAGCAAAAAAACTAAAAGACAGAGCTAGAAGGAGGACCACCACAGGCCATACCCATGGTCCACAAATTTTATAAATATTATCAGTATATTATTATAATTTTTATCTTTATAGTTATCTATCTTTTATTATATATAATATTTTATAATATGTGTTTTTTATTCAATATATTGAACGTAATATAATATTTTTTTTCTTTAATTGTAGCTATATAATATTTACTAAATTGTATAGAGATATTGTATAGATGGTTTCGTACAAAATTATATATAAAAAAAGTGGCTTCATTGAAATATACCATAAAAATAGAATATATGAGAAATTAATAATAGTAAAGAGAAACTCACAGCCACGAACGTAGTCAGGGCCGAATCATGATCGTAGCCAAGACCAAATTAATATTTTTAGAAATTTTGTTCATATTTAAAATTGAGTCTTCTAAAATCATAAAACTCTAATATTCAGATTCAATATTCTAATAGTTGGTGATGAATGGTGGCGTATTGTAGGTTGTGGTACTATAAGAAAATTGACTTTTAGTGACAGACAAAATTTCTCATTAAACGTCAAAAATTGTAGATAAAGATTAATAATACTTTAAGTGACACCCGAATTCAGTGTTAACTTTAAGGCGGCGTCTTGTTATGCTTTAAGAACTGTCAATACATGTTTTGAGGACCGTCATTACATGTCTTTTAATTTCTTCTTATAATAATGATTGTCACTAAAAACTAGATAAATATAAATAAATAATTGATTTATTGCTACGGTATTGTCTGTCACTAAAATCTAGATACATATAAATAAAAAATTGATCTTTTCCTACGATATTGTTTGTCACTAAAAATTAAATAAATATAAATAAATAATTGATCTATTCCTACGGTGTTGTTTGTCACAAAAACTTATTATTATTTATTAAATTTATTTAATCTCCCTACTAATTATAATTAATTTTTATTAACAAATGTTATTGAAACATACAGTAAAATATAATATAATTTTACTAATTCTATTAAAATATACAATAAATAGTTATTTTACTCTTAAAGATTCAATAAACTTTCAACAAAAGCCAAAATGAGTTTCTTAATATTTATTATGATAAACTGCAAACTAATTTCATAAAAAACTAAAATTGAACTCCTTACAGGTAGAGATTGCCCTCAAAGCTGTTCGCAAAGTAAGCATTGATGTATGGTGTTTAATATAGGCTTTCCAAGATGCATGCCTGCGTACGTGCTTCTGAATTTTCATAGCAGCATCCTCTCTTCTCATGTGTTGATAAAGTGTACATGCAAGATTTCGTACATAACATATTACGCATGTGAAATATATGTAAAAAGAAAGGAGATCGGTCAAGCAGTGAGATGTCCAACAATACTAAGATACACTATTTTATATAGGTAAATCCATACAATATTGCACCAATCCAAACATAAATTTACATAAAGAATAATACAAAAACATAGAGTAAATAAAATCAGGAGCATTTAGGCTAACCTTGGATACATTACCAGGTTGAACTTTGTTAAGAACATTGCAAAAAACGATCACACCCCTAAAACCAAGCCTAAACTCTTCCTCATAAGGCTCTACTGGTAAATCCAACAAAAAACACTATGATGGCAAGATTTTACTAACAAAAACTTGAAAAATTGCAAAGTTAAATTGATTAATAATATTGTTGTTGCTCCCAACTCGAATATCTTTCTGTCGTTCATCAAAGAGCATTAGTTGCTTCAGAAGTTGTTTATGTGATTCCTCAAATTCAGCATCATGATTTTTATGGATGCATTCCTCTTTCTTTATTACGCAGGAATCTTGGCATAGTAAACTTTGTTGCAAATCCATCACTTTAGGACACTGCATTTCTGAAGAATTATTTTTCCTAAAATTAAGTATAATAATGACACAAAGTGACTAGCCAATAACTAATGGCATTACTTAAAAGGTGAAAAGTATCATACCTGTTCATCTTGGCTTGCAATGCGATGCTCAAACTCCTCTATGACTTTATTCAAGACAGATTCAACCAACTTTTTCATGCAGAAGAACAATATTACT
>NC_021163.2:65491997-65493218 GCF_000331145.2 Cicer arietinum
GACTTGACAATTATAAAAATAAATGATTCTTATATTAATCTTTTAAGTTTTCGATAGAAGAATTCCATAAACCACATTGAGTTTCATTTTTTAGGTTAGAAGAATTCTAAGAATTTTTTCAAATTTTTATTCTTAATAAAAATTATTTTAAAAAATATATTTAATTTTTATTTTACTACGTCAACACTGTTATGCACACATTAACATCTTAAGGGCTACATTATACTTTTTTTAACAGAACTTATAAAAAATAACATTTACGTAAATAGAGTAATTTTTTATTTTATTGTGGCAATAACTATTTTTTATTGATAACGTATGATAATTATGTTTACCAAAAGTCTAAAATTATGTTTATTATTAAAGAAATTATCAAGCAATCTCGTAGTTGTCAAAGTTTAAACACTTTACCTACCTCAATAACCCTTCAATGGCTCAATATTCTCGAAAGCCAATTAAAAAATATATTATTTAATAAATCTACTTTTGATTTTCATAACTATTTATCTTGCCGAGTATATTCATATGTTTCACAACAATTAAATTCTTAAAAATTATAGTGATGAAAATCAAGGCTTTAAATTTGTGTTTCCTTTGTTCATTGTTTCTTTTATCTGTTGTGGAAACAAAGACATTAAAAGAAGGAAAACAATATACAAAAGAGTCAAAGAAAAATGTTTTGCTAGATAAGCTTGATGGTGGACGAAAACCCATAGATATAGAATCTTTTGATCAAAATATGCCCGTTGGTGCGGGAAATAAAACAAGGGAAGAAAGGATGATGGAAAAAGAAGCAAAGCAGAAGGAAAGGGAAGCAAAGCAGAAGGAAAGGGAAGCAAAGCGGAAGGAAAGGGAAGCAAAGCAGAAGGAAAAAGCTTTGATAAAGGAAGCAAAGGAGAAGGAAAAAGCTTTGAAAATAGAAGCAAAGAAGCGGGAAAAGAAAAGAAAGTATAATCTAAAGGTAAGTAGGGCAGCGTCTCTACGATTGCGAAAGGCAAAAGCTATACAAAAGAAGGAGGAGAAAATAATGGCCATGCTGAAGGCAATACAAGCAAAGAGAAAGGCACAGGAATCAAAAGACAGGGCAAATGCTTATGTAAAGTATCAGGAAATGGAAGCAAAGCGGAAGGAAAAGGAAGCAAAGCAGAAGGAAATAGCTTCGGCAAAGGAAGCAAAGCAAAAGGAAAGGGAAGCAAAGCAGAAGGAAAAGGAAGCAAAGCA
>NC_021163.2:65493354-65506094 GCF_000331145.2 Cicer arietinum
ATTTACTATACCTATTAGAGAACCAACTTTTTAAAACTGAATCTAAGAAATGAGAATTCAAATTTATAATCATAAATAAACAAATAGTAGAAATATGCCAAAACAAATATCCCATCGCACGAAATAAAATTATTCCCTAAAAACTAAACCATTTAAATTATGTGGAATGTGTTCAATTTAAGATCCTTGGTGCGATGGGAGCATTAGGTGTTGATGTCAAGGTTAAATTGGGGGTCAATGTGAGGGAAATAAAGTCTAGTCATATGAACTTTGAAGGTTAATTTTTAAAAGGGTCTTCTTTTGAGGATCAATGTAAACGATTCTTGGTTGAAGAGACGATAAAGGTACTTTAATACTCCAAATTTTATAATAAATTATTTTATTGATGAAATATAATTTTAAATAATTAAACTGGTGTTAAAATTATTTTAGAATATATGTTAATTAAATTTAGGATTAATTTTATTTATATGATGTTTTAATCTTGTACATGTTAGACTAAATGAGTAATATAAATATCAAATATTATATTTTTATATTTTATAGTGTACACATTTTCAAATATAAGATTTTAGGCGAATTTACGCATATGTGTGTATGTAGTTAATTTGATATTTCCTTGTATGCTGACTCGTGTTAAGTATGCACACAATTATATTTAATTATTTTTAAATTTATCTTATTTTAATTAATTATTTGAGTAGATAGAACATCATGTAGATTGATATATGTATAGCATCATGTAAACTAGTATGGATAGAACATCGTGTAACTTGAGACGTGTATAGGGACTAAAATTTATTTTTTCAATTTTTTTAATTATTAAAATTGCACTTTTTTTATTAAGGGTCCAATTTTTAATACTATAACAGAACCTCCAAAATCTATTACTTGGATATTTTCGTGATGATTTATTTATATGTTTATTTTTTAAGAGGGTCAGAAAATTATGAAATTGATGACCTAAATTTATTGATTTGTCTAGGATAAAAAGAAGATGTAAAGAGAGATATAGAGAGTGAGATAGACAAGAGATAGAGATGCATAATAGAGTACAGAGACATATATTATGTATATAGAAAAATCATGTATTTAAAAAAATGTTTTTCCAAACATACGTGGTTTTTTAAAAATTATAATATTATAATTTAAAAAAATCATTTTTATAAAACTGTAAACAGACACATTAAAAATTATTTTACAAAAAAAAAAATCATTTTTATGATAGTAAACAAACGAAAATTAAAAAGATCAATTTTTAAAAATCTCTAAATTGTTTAAAATAAAAATAATTATTTTTATTTATATGAAATATTGAAGTATTTATTTATCCAAAGAAATTTAGAAAAAAAAAATGGACAATTGGCTTGCAATTTTTCTTTTATATTTCCTTTCTTTGTCTTTAATTTTCCGATCATGCATTTTTTAACCCTCAGATTAATTCGCAATCAATAAGTTAGAATAACTCATGCTTTTTCTATAAATGGTTTTTACAATATGATTTCTCTATGTACGTAAAATTTCGCATGTAAAGTCAATGTAACAAATAGAAAAATCCTATTATTAAATCTTTTAACATCACTAAATATTGCGAAATCAATATTATAATAAAAAATAACTATTTCTTTGCTCAATTAAATCAATGTTCTATTGCAAAATCAATATTACAGTAGAAAATAACTAATTCTTTACTTGATTAAATCATTGCTCTACTGTTAATGTATTGTTAATGTAGACTTATATTTCTTGTAATCACTAACTAAAAAGACCATTATTATTGTTTATAATAAATAAAAAAACGTCGGTAATAAAACTAAATGTCCATCGTAGTTTTATTGTTTATTTAAAAACAAACCATAATATTAAACCAAAGGATAATTAAAGAACATTCATATGTAACTACAACCTAGACAAACATTCTATTGTAAATGGGTTTTGCTATTTCTTGTATACCCTTAATATCATTTTGCTTATAAAAAACTATATTTTTATAATCAATAAGGTGAGCACAAATAATATCTCAACTGCATTATATTTATATATAACATTTAAATGACTTAACTGGGTCATTTCAAAGGAATAATAGTTCAAAGAAAATGCTTAATTGTACCATTTCTAAGGAATATTGTAACTCCAAATTAAACATTTTTAACAATAACAAATATCCAGACATAACTTAAAAATAAAATTCATGATAAATTAGATACAAATAATTTAATTGTTTATTTGAAAAAATATCTTGTGAATTATAATAAATTAAATAATAAATAAATTTAATTTCTTAAACATCGTCCAAATGCTATTTTTCTAGATAACTAATGGACACCGTTTGTTATTTGTTAATCAAACAACTCTTTGTGAACTCACCTACAAGGCTACAACCTCTAATATATACCATATAAATATGCCCTTGCTAATTTTTAGAGTTACAATTGTGTGACTCAACCCAACATACTTTTTGTTTATCAATTTTGAATAATCTCACAACATTCATACAATAAGTGTGTTTAGTTTTGCCATATAACAAAAATCAAACTTTTGAAAGATTTTAATTTGTAAAATTGATTTTAATTTAAAATAAATTATATATAAATTAATTTATATTTAATATATTTACATAAAAGTGAATTAAACGATAAACTTCAATGTAAATATTATATTAAGAATTAAAAACAATAAAATATAAGTTTGAGTTAGAACAAATTGTAGATCCAAAATCAATTATGTAGAATAATATCTAAACTCATCAAAATCAATATTTTTTTTACAAATATCAAAAGTAATTTTACACCTTCAAAATAAATTTTGATTCCTCAAAAGTAGAATCAAACATGCAATTATTCATGGGTAACTAATGATCCACGTCGATAGGCATTTTATGATCATTTCACATATATAATTTGTACCACTTTCGATATCAAACACATAAATCAATTCGAGGGATTATTGGATTTTGCAAGTAATTTTGGATTTAAAGTAGTCTTTTTGTATAATTACTTTTTTATAAATAAAAACATCTAAAAAAATCAAATAAAAAGTTAGTCTAAATAACTTTTCATAAAAAATCATTTTAAGTGCTTTATTTTCTGTTACAAATATTTTAGAAAATAAATTTTGAAACGACTAAAAAATCAATTAAAACAAAAAAGTTATTTTAATCTCATATGCTAACTATGAAAATTATTTTTTAAATAAATTCAAAATAATTTCTATTATTTTCTGAATATTATTTTTATATTTTTATCTATTCGATTGAAGGGTCATTCTATATTTTTATTAAATAATTTTCTATATTTTTATTTTCTGAATATGATAGTAAAAAATTGAATTAATGATATAACTAAAAACTCAGAAGCTTCATGTTGGTAACATTTTTTATACATTTTGAATAAATATTAGAAGTATACAAACAAAATCATTTCCATCAATTATATAGTCATACAAAATCATTTAATCATCGAACAAAATTTCCAATACCACCAAGCAAAAAATTTAACGCATATGCCACCACAAGTAAGAGAAAAAATACACAACAATATAAACTATACAAATAGAAAATATCAGAACTGTATCGGTCAAAACTCAAAAATTTATGTTTGTCGAAAGAATTATTTGTTTACGCTAAAAGTACGGTCAAAATCGAGCTCAACGACGATAGAGGAAACCAAATTTCATACTGTATCTACTCCCTCCACGTCAAAAGCAAAATATAAAAAATAAAATTGTCAAACATAACAATGTACTATGAGGCTAAACACTAGACACATTACACATAACTTCAAGGTGTGTCTAGATAAGAGTTGAGTCCGGATAGTGTGCAGTTTTAAGTTTTAATTGACGATTCAGTTTTAAGTTTTAATTGACGTTACCCGCATCCTCACTTCCATTTGAAAGTGGAGACTGACGAGAAGACTCACCTTCATCTTCACGAGTTGTTTTTTCCAGAGTGATAGTTTGAAAATCATCGGTCAAGTTACTGTATCTTGATCCACTTGAAACTGAACTAGATTCAATCTTGACTTGACTAGAGGGCAACCAATTCATCCAATCATTACGCCTCCTCAATTTGTCATCCTGCAAAAAGGATGAAATACATGTAAAAAAACGTGCATACTCCATAATATGAATTACAAATGTAGACAAAATGATAATAACTCACATGAACATCCACAACAGTTGAACCTCTCAACGAATCCAATATCAACTGAACGTTACTTGTCAAATTTCTAACCTGCAAAAAAGAGATTTAGTGGATTAGTAAATTGTATTGATTTAAGTGCATAACATCTAGAGAAAAGTTTTGTTAATAACTCAAAACTAAAATAGACTACTATTACAAACAGTATTTTGGAAAAATGATAATCAAAATACTCACAAATTTTTATGGGACAAAACTCTTTTTTATACCAACTAACTCACTTTCATGCATATATAGAAGAACAATAACACATTAGCGTTTTCAATCTCCCATTATCGCAAATAATTCATTCACAATTATCATCTATCCATCGAAAATGTCAAACAATTTTTACATGTGTCTATAATTAGATTAACTGTTATTCTTTTCTGATATCTCTCTTAAAAAGTGTGTAAAAATATACTATAATACATGGAAAAAGTAACAATGAAAATTAGCTAAGTGATAGAAAGTTTATTCACCATGTTCAAAGTTACAAGATAGGAAGGAAAACACAACATTAGCTAAGTGACTTCTTTAAATTCAATTTTGATCTCATCCCGACATTGATAACATTGACATTTGACACATGATGTATTTAATCACAAGCTTATCACATATTTTCTTACGAAAAATAGATGTTAAGGTTACACACAATAAATATTTAACATCCAATTCTTCCACTATCAATACCTCAAATCATCTGGAACACGTAATCATAAGTTGGGTTAATGAACCATAGACACTAATTTCCATTAGTTAGAATGCTTTGGTTCATAATTTAAAATAGAATACTTGAACACTTTTTGGTCTACAATATAGAAAGGAAGAAGTGATCAAGCTATACAATATCACATCTACATTCCACCCACAGCTATCTATTGGTAATCATTAAGAAATTTTTATTTATTTGATGGAAATCATCTTACATTATCCCTTATTGTACTATTTCACACTCTAAAAAGTAGCTTTCCTTTATTTACAATAAACTAATATCTGAATGTTGGCAAAGTTGATGGTTTGCGTTTATATTGCAATAAAAATGCTAGGTCATTCAATAGAAGAAAGAAAGAAAAATTCCGTAGGTATAAAGTAAAATCCATCTAATTAGTCTAACTGCAAACACATCTTCAGGTTTAGGTTTAAGTAAAACTGTCATTTAGATTTGAAAGTAAGCGGCCCATGCAAGTCAAAGATTCATGACCCATGCAAGTCAAAGATTCATGACCCATGCAAGCCACAGATTCATTAAAAACAACCATGAAGTGTTACATATTATAAGGCTCTATATAAAATATTAGGGAATAATCAAAGAATAATTAACTTACTCGAGGGAAGTTTGCTATCAAGGTAATTGGAACCCAACCCTCTTCGTCCATATTGGATCTTAAAAACTCATCTTTTATTAAATTAGTATCACTGTCAAAAACAAATCAATAATAAATAAATAATTTTGACAAACTTTATTGATTAGAAATAAACAAAAAGAATAGGAACATATTAAGTCTACCTGAAATAATAGTCAATCTGATTGACTATCATATTGGACAGAGGAGATTCTGCCGCAGGGAAGAATGTTGCCGGGGAAGGGCTGTGGGGGAAGAACGGCATACCCCTAAAGGGATCCATCGTTACTGTTGGAAAGTAATACAACTCTAAAATAAAAAAGAAGGAATATTAGTAATATTAAATTTTGTGGAAATAAAAATTATAAAAAAGAGATACATACTAACCAGGATAAGCAACTTGGTTTGGAAATGGTCCAATTGGCTGAGGACCCAAAAATGCAGCAGGACCAGGTGGTGGGTGCCTCAATAATCCTCTGGGAAGCATCCTTTGTTGAGGTGCATGAGAATCTCTATTTCCACGATCTTTACTATAAGTATTCTGATGATAGAAATTATTTCCTCGTGGATGGGACCCAAAATTACTTCTGCGAGAGGAATCACCAACTAATGGTCTTGCGTCGCAGTTATTGTTCCGGTAATGATATCTTGAAGAAGAGTCGGATATACTTGGCCCCATATTCCCGTAGCTACCTGGAGTGAGTTGATATATAGGAAAAGGAGGCAGTGGTGGAGGAGTAGGAGGGCTGGAGAAGTTTCCCTGAACAGGACCAGGTCCAACGTTGACGCCAGCAACCCTCTTCACGGGTCTTGGTCTATTTTGCATATTATAGATTGTTGCCGAACTAAATTTTGTGTTACTAGTACCTTGTCTCTGAGGTGGGTGTGAAATTACAGACCCCTGCAAAACAATAGAAAGTCAAGCAAGCAGATCAGACTCACCATTTACCCCTACTAAGTTTGACAATGGCATAATGTTGGATACAAATTGATAAACATAAATCAAGTTTTGTTATCATCATCTAGGGCTCAGGGCGAGCCTTATACATAAAAAATTATACCTAGACAGAATTATATAACATTATCAATCATATTTATATCAATACTTGTGATGTTTAATCATATCCATACACCATAATATGCTACAAAGTGTACAGTTTGCAGTATACCAATTTTGCAGAAACAAAATTTGCATCAACCACAATAATATTCTTGGAACAATAAATATAACAGAGAAGAGATAATTCTTCTTACTATCCTTTTTATATTTGAAGAAAACAAACAATAAAGAAAACAGAGAACTTAGCCTAAAAGAGTAAATTTCGATCAGATAATTAAGATATGTATTAGAACGAAACCTGAGAAGTAGAAGGTGATCCATCAACAGCAGCAGTCTTAGGGGAAGATTCAGCTGGCAATTTACCAGAAAATTTGGTGGATTCAGACAAAGCAGGCCACAATTCAGCACCCATTACAGGACCAGTCTCAACGACGCCGTTTGAGGGTTTGTTCCATACGGATTTCTTAGAATGACCTGCATTGCCATCACTAACATCGGAGGCTATCGTAATTAAGTTGTCCACCAACGGCGGAGTAGAAACCGCCTTTGGGGAACAATCAGACGACGGAGCTTGGTCGTTGGCGCCTGTTGTCAGAGAGGAGGAGGAAGATGACGATGATGACGGCAGTGATTGATGAATGCCGGTGGGTGATTCTGTCTCGCCACCACGGACAACCTGAGCCCAAGGAGAAGGAAGAGTTTTTCGCATGAAACTAGGGTTGTTGGTGTCACCAGAAGTCGCCGATGACGGAGCACTTGTCGGAGAGTGGTTATTAGATGAAGATTTAGGAGTGCTAACCATTGATAATTAGGGTTTCTAGTTCTTGGTTCAGAGTGAATAAAAAAAAATGCACAAAAATAAAATAATCAGTATAAAATCAAAGGCATGAATGAATAATTAAATGAGTAAAATAAAAAACGCACAAAAGGAATAAAAATGATATGAATTTGGGTTCTCTAACTAGAATGATAGAAGAATTCCAGTTAGAGGAAGAAACCCTCTCAACCAAAAACTGCGATCTCTCCCAGCTCCCCTCTCCCCCTTTGCTATTGTTTCTCCCTTTTTTTTACCACATAATAAACATACTTGATTCTCTTTTCTTTTTATTGTCAATTTTTTTATTTCTTAGTATTTTAAATTTAGTATTTCTTTGTCAAAAGTAAATATGTTTTTTTAATAGGAAAATCATTCAATTTAGGATTTCATACAAGTATTTTGACTAAAAATAAATAAAATTAATTTCTATGCCATTTAAAACATATTTACCTATACATAACCAATCAGAACACATCGTGATGTCATATTTCCATTACTTCTCAAATATGTGTACTAATCTTTACATAGTGGAATATAATTGGATTGAATATATAAAAAAAAAATTAAGTGTATTTGAATTTAATTTATTTGATTTTATTTTGATATTTAGTTTTTAAAATGTGTTTTGCATGATTTTGAAAATACTACTTTTTTAAAATAAAAATTATTCATTTTGACTTTTAAATTTTGAATATAAAAAGAAACTGTTTTTTTAATAAATTTATACAAAACATCTAAATAAATAAATTTTTTCTTTTTAAAATTTTAAAAACCGAAAATAGTTTTTTTTTTTTTTTTAAGAGAGAAATCTAGCAAATCCCTTTTTTAATAATAAAATCTACCAAATCTTTTTTTTAGACTAAAAATCTAGCAAATCTTTAGTCTTTTTGTTTTCAATTAACTATTCAAGATAAAATTATCTACAATTATGTATAAGAAATTTGAGTGGATTCTTGAGAATTGCCATGAGAAATATTCTCTTATTATACATGTCTTTGTCAAATCTTTTGAAAATCGTCAATAATAAATTAAATTAATTAATAATAATTTGATAAAAATAAGTATTAAAGTATTTTCATGATTTTGTTTTTAAGCAGAAGTATTTTAATGCAAAGGAATAAACAATTGTCAAAATAAATAAAAGGTTTTGTCAAAATAAAATAAAACTCGACATAATATTTACTTAAATTCAATTAGAAGATAAATCTTTATTTAATAATTTTTTAAAAATCTACTAAACAATATTTGACAGTAAATTTCCATTGAATAATTATTCAACTGTTTGTTTGTTTATATTTATATATATATGAGGTATATAGCAAATGAGAAATGAATCTCTTATATGAAATTATTAAATTATCTACTATCTGAACAAAATTTGCGGTTTTTATTTAACAACACTTTAAACAAGTTACATTATCTTTTTCTATAATGCTACTTTTCATTTTGTCCATTTTAAAATCCATTTTGTTCTTACCTTACCTTATATTTCCCCGTTTATTTCTCTTTTGATCTTATTTTAATTCCCCTTTGAAGTTTTGAGAGTGTCTTTTCATTGTTTGATTTTTTTTGGGTTCACAAAACCAAATTTGCACGATAAATCTCTCCCCTTTTTATTTAATAGTATATACCATTGATCTCTATAGTCATTAAGAAAACAAAGAAAGCTTTGAAACATTAGCAAGACAATAAGTTTAAAAGAAGACTAGAACAACAGCCACATATATGAAAAGAACAAAACCAAATATTCCAACACAAATCATTAAACCAACAAAATATTGTAACTATTTGACTACAAACCAAAAACACCCATCATCTAACAGAATGCATATGCCTTTTCTCCAAATCCCAAATTTAAATTGCAAAGCTCTAGAGCTATTTTTCATTTTGTTTAGTTTTTCAACAATTATACACATGGAGAAGATGAAGAAAGGGTGAAAGGGAAGGAGAGAGCTAGGTCGATCTTTGAGATGAATAGTTGTGAGCTGCTAAACTCATCAGTCAATGCTGCCTCTAACTCTGCCACATCTCTTGATTAACTTAGTTAGTTGAATTGAATTTATTAATAATTTATATTATTTCTTTGTTATTATTTTTATTAATTAGGTTAAATTGCATATGCGGTTTCTTAATTTAATTTCAATTAATGTTTTAGTCTTTTATCTTCTTTTTTTTTTCTCTAGTTGATAATTTATTTTAATTTTAAATGACAATTTGATATTTTATATTTTAAAAATGTCAACAATACTGTCTTTTTTTTTTTACAAAAAAAATCATCAAAAAATCCATAAAATTTATTATCATCTTCAATAAAATGCAAATTTAATCAAATTCATAACTTAAATCATTAAATAAACTCATATTTTCATTTTTTTATTTGATTTTGTTGGAGATGAAAATATGAGTTTATTTGAATATTTAAGTTATGCATTTGATGAAATTTGCAATATATTGAAGATGATTATTAATTTTATGATTTTTATTTGAAAATTTTGATTATTTGTTTGATTTTTTGTAAAAAAGAGGATAACATTGTTGCCATTTTAAAACATAAAATATTAATTATCACTTAAAATTAAAATAAAGGGTCAAATCGAGAGAAAAAAAAATAAAAAACTAAAACGTTAACTGAAATTAAGTTAAAAGATTGCGAGTGCAATTTAACCTATTAACTGTTGAGACTCGTGACCCTAGTGTTATGAAGTGTTAAACTGTAAGACTTAACACAAAATTAATGGAAGTTTCAAAAACCATGGATGACTAATTAACACTTACGTCAAGTACTAATTAATTTATAATATAAGGGGTGTGTAGTTAACGCAAAGAAACATTAATTAAAGATTTTATTTTGACAAAATTAGTTAGAGGTTTTTAAAACCGGACAATAGAAAGAAATGCGTACATTTGTAGCAATTATAACTTAAAGTAACAAATGAAAAATAAGTATTTGGTCAAACTACAATGAGATTTAGTATCTCTGAAAGAAAAAAAATGCGATTTAGTGGCCGTTTAATCAAATACTATTTTATTAGAAATTTCATGTTGACATTTTTAATAGAATTTAATTATATAAAAAAATCAAATACATCTATTATTCTAAAAATTGTGATTGAGACTTTTTACGGTGACAACGTATATAAATTAAATTCTTACTAATATTATACATTTAATTAGTGTAGCAATTTGCTTTTAAATGCGAAGCTAATGTGCATTAGGTAGTATATCATATCAAGTTCTATATAAGGAACAATCACTAACGCATATTGAATTTAGCATCGTCCAAAAATCTATACTAACAAAAAAAACATCACACGAGTAATGATTTAGTGTTCGCTCAGTGTTGGTGTTCTCAAGGTTGACATTTGGTTTCCTAAAAGTCAATGCTAAGTTGTGTCGGTCAATGTAAAATTTAACAAATGTTAATCTATGTGTCTATTTAGCATCAAATTGAACGACACATATACATAGTGTCTACTTTTGTGTGACCCATCAAGCGTTTAAGTAAAAAAAAATATTGGAAAAATATAAAATCAATGTCCTTGCTTTATATACAATGATATGACATACCCCTTGATCACTAGTGAAATAATAGATAAAACAAATAAACAAATTATCACTAACTTCTTAGTATTCAATAACTTTTCTTTTGTAGTGTTGTCAAATATGTAAGATAACAACATACATATATTTTTTATTTTGACGGGAAATCATTAAACAGAAACAATGTCTTATGGTCACGACAAAAAGATAAAGGTTGTAGCCCTTACCTTTTTAAGGGAGAGTGTTGATGTGTAAGTCATTATAAAAGTGTCACTTAGCCATCTAATAAAAGTTAGTTAAGTATGTTAGTTAGTTAATTGAGAACAACCTAGTGGAAAAGGTTGTACACAAAATTGTATAAATATAAGGATGTTGTAAATGCTAAGTGAAAGTGTATAAAATGTATTTTCTCTCAATATTCAATATCCTGTCTATTATTATTCTATAAAGTGTGTGATGCTTTAAAACTCTTTTCCTTGGTCCGGTCAACTTTTGAAAGGAGTTGGGAAAAAGAAGAATATTTGTTATTGTTTGGCTTACTTGACTTGGTTTACACGACAATCTTTTATAATAAAAAAAAAAAATGAATAGTAATATACTTAAAACCCCACAAAAATGGTAAGTAGCACCTACCAAAAAATTGTCGCATTTGCTTGGGTGTTTGTTATTATTATTATGAAAAATAGATAGATACTGGTTCGTGGGTCATGCAACATGCTATGCTCCAAAATTAAATGTTAAATGCGTTCACATAGCTAGCTACTCAAAATTTGGACTAATCAATAAAGACTTCTGACTTATGAGAGAATCTATTTCTTCTTTCATGCTCCTTTTTCTCTACATGCTTATACGATGTTGCGATGCTCTTTCTTACTTGTATATATTTTTTATTGATGAAATGTTTCCTAGTAGTTTAATACCAAAGGGAACAAGATTTCCTTATGCATGCCTACATATGTTCTTGCACCATTCAATGATTTCATCCACGGTGGAATAATACAATTCGTGTTTGATGCATAGAAAACATAGTTCTCTATCAAATTAAGACAACAATTTCATTACAAAGTTGTTGACCCTTGTATAAAATATTTATCTTTTGCTTTCTTGCTTCACATCATTCATCACTGCTTTTCCATCATTTCCTCGAAATACATGTATCAACCCAACCCTCTTCGGCTAATACGAATTGATAATAATATATAAAGGATACTTTAATCCCACAGTTAATATAAAATAATTTTACGTCAATTTCCAATGAGACATTATTATAAGTTTACAATGTCAAATATTACTCTCTAATTATACACTACGCGAAAAAACGCATATTACAGCGCTTTTTTTAAGCCATTAACAGCGCTTTTTCAAAAAAATAAGCGCTGTGGAAACGAGCGCTGTAAATGATACAACAGCGCTTTTAAAAAAGTGCTATAGAACATGTAAATACAACGCGCGCTTGTTATGCACATTTTACAGCGCTTCTTCACAAAAAACGTTGTAATATGCACCCCATTATATGAGTTATGGGTGTGCATTTTACAGCGCTTTCTCAAAAAAGCGCTCTAAAATGCCCAACCATAATTTCATATATGGGTGGACATATTACAGCGCTTTCTCAAAAAGCGCTGTAATATGCCCAACCATAATTTCATATATGGGTGGGCATATTACAGCGCTTTCTCACAAAAGCGCCGTAATATGCCCACCCATAATTTCATATATGTGTGGGCATTTTACAGCGCTTTTTTGAGAAAGCGCTGTAAAATGCACACCCATAACTCATATAATGGGGTGCATATTACA
>NC_021163.2:65515423-65553141 GCF_000331145.2 Cicer arietinum
ATATATATATATAACAATTTTTAGTAGATTTAATATATATGTAACAAAACATAATAGATCATGTGTAAAAAATACCTTAGACAACGTAGATGGCCGCACAGTACGTAGAGGATATTAGGGTTCCCAACGTATATAATTATTTGAAAGATGTAGAGGATATGAGGGTTTCCAACGTATATAATTATTTGAAAGATGTATTTTACAACGCTTGTGAAAAAAGCGCTGTAATAGGTAGTTAAATTCAATGAAAGCGCCTGTATTTTACAGCGCTTGTGAAAAAAGCGTTGTAATAGGTAGTTAAATTCAATGAAAGCGCATGTGTTTTACAGCGCTTGTGAAAAAAGCGCTGTAACTGATACGCGAAAGCGCTTCCTTTTACAGCGCTTTTTTTACAAGCGCTGTAAAAGCCTTATAACGTGATGCGCAAACGTTATATGACCTACTACAGCGCTTGTTTTACAGCGCTTTGCATCGAAAGCGCTGTAAAAGGTTCCGTTATTTTTAAAATATAATTACAACAGCGCTTGTGTTTAGCAAGCGCTGTAAAATGGGCGCTGTTAAATGTCATTTTTGGCGTAGTGATATGTCATTATAAAAAAATGACACTGATATCATATACACTATGTCAAAAATAACTTTTTATAATTAATTTTTGTTGTGTTTCTAAAAGCACTATAAAAGGTCTCAATATTAAAACCTTTGACTTATTATAACGCTTATAAGCACTATCGCATGTATATCTTTTATAGCACTTTTGAGTAAACGTTACAAACTGTGACTTTAGCACTTCAAGCACTGTTTAAGAGTTATTCCTTTATAAAAAAAAATTCAAAATAATTAAGCTATATTCTATAGTCATACCACCATATTGCTTCCTTTTCATCATATATATTCATCTAATATATAACACTATTGGTTACATAACGATACAACTAATACAACATAGAAACTACTTCATAACTAATGTAAAACCTTTTATATAAATAGGGGATTAAAATCTAATTGTCTTTTTGTAACACCTCGACTCATACTCAGTACTTGGAGATAAGTACGTCGTTCGTTCATTTTTACTATCAATTGAACTTTTGTAAACAACAATTACACAATTAATATGCGTCACTTCATCCAAAATTAGTCATGTCATCATTTTTTTACTAAAAATGATTCATAAATGACTTTTTTAAAACTTGTTAGAAGTTACAAGGGTATAAATTAAACAAAAAAAATTACATGGACTAAAATCAAAATAAAGCATATTTACAAGGATCAAAAATATATTTAAAACTTTAAAAAAATATTTGGTTACTAAAAGAAATTACAAAATAGTAAAAACATACAAGAGGAGGAAAATAATTATTTTTTATGAAAATTACTACACTTTTAAAAATAAAAATAAATATATACTTCACTTATTTAGAAAGAAGGACCCAAATCTTCTAAAATAAATCAAATAATTGAACTTAAGTGTGGTTAATGAATTTCAGTTAAAAACAAATCGTTCAAGAAAATTTGAATTCGAATCTTAACTGGAACAATTCTTAGTCAGATTTTACTTATCTTTCGGCCGAACTCTAAATTACTAAAACTTCATTCTCCAAAACTAAAGGGTTTAAAAAGAATCCTCTAAAACAAAAGGGCAAGGAAGTGACGAATTTCTGCTGTGAACAAGTATGATTAGGAACACACATGGGTTTGATGGGCAAGTTTATGGGATGGCACATTTTTTGTATATGAAAAGAAGATTTGAATTTAGGCATCATAACAGGGCCATGTGGATTTTGTCTCCTCCAAACACGTCTCTACTTCTAAATTTTAATTTTATTCACACCTGAATCTATATAAGTAGATTTTGTCCGCCTAAATCGAAACAAATTCAAATGGATACCCACGAATGGAGATTGTGTTATCATCCCTATTTAAATTGTGTATTCGTAGACTTTACTTGACATTTTATTAATACAAATGAGATCTAACCATGGTAGATTGCATGAAATTAAGTTCTAATTTTAATTATTAATTTAGTTACGTAAGACGATAGGCTAATCAACTTACCTATTAATTAGGTGTATTTGTTTTTCATAATTTTGATTATGTAATAGATTTCTTTATCTTCTTTTGAAATGAAATATAAATAAAAATAATAATTAAAAAATTAATATATCTGATTAAAAATTAAGATTGAATACATTAACTTTTCAGTTATATTTTTTTGGTTATATTTTATTCAAGAGTAGTAAATTAAAAGATCAAACATAGTTATTAACTACTTCTTGTGGTAAATTTTTGTTGTTGCACATGGAATTTTAAAAAAAATTGGAGAAGGGAAACATTTTCATCAAGGATTAAACAAATTTTTAGTCTTACAAATTTTTAGAGAATGATCCCTCAAATATTTTCAATTAATAATTTTTGTCCCTGCTTTTTAGTCAAATCATATATATCATTCTAAATTATGAATGATTTTTTTACAGATATGTTTAAAACATTTATTATAATCTCCTATACTAAAATATAGAATTTTTAACAAAAGATTAATTAAATATAAATTTTTAAACACTAAAAGCTTAAAAAAAAATCATGTTTATCTCATCTTTTGTTAAAAAAAATTAAATTTTTGTAAAAGATATTCTTATAATATTTTAAACATGTATGTAAAATATTATTAAAAATTATAATAACTAAATATTATTTACTAAAATTGCTAGTAAAATAAAATAATTTTTTCAATTTTGTTTATTATTCATAATAATGAATATAGAATTCTTATTACGAGTAAAAAAAATTAGGTCTTGAAGTCTTAGTTCAAATGATAAATTCGATATTTTTAAGTTGTACGTCTTATTCTGAGTTCGAAACATAACCTCACTGTAACTGTAACACCCCAAATTTTATAATAAACTACTTTATTAATTAAATAGAATTTTAAATAATTAATTTTATGACTAATATTATTTTAGAATATATGTTGATAAATTTCGTGGCTAATTTTCGTTATATGAAGGCTTTCTATGATGTGTTAGTTTGGTACATGTTATATTACATGAGCGATATAAATAATACATATTATATTTTGTTATTTAATATATATAAAAAAAATAGTATTTTAGTGTAATATATATTTTAAAGAAAAAGATTTTGTGCGATTTTACGTATATATACATGTACCAAATCAATGTAATATTTTTATGTGCGTTTGACTTATGTAATATTTCAATTATTTATAACTATTTTCTATTTTTAATTATTTTTATATAAATAATTATCTTGATATAGAATTGATATTGTGTTTGATTTCATTTATTTTTAAATACTTGTTATGGTATTGTGATTTTATATATATTTATTATGATTTAGTAATTAATATAAAATATTGATGTTACATTTATTTTATAATTTTGACCATTTTCTAATATGATGGTATTATTATAATGTGAGGAATATTAAAAAGGAGATTAAATAATTATTAGTTTTATTTTAACAAAATAAAAATAATAATAGTAAAATATAAATAAAGAGACCAATGGGTTTGACTCTATGAACCATAATTGTTAATAAAATAAAACAAACAAAAGAAGGGAAGGGAGTTGGAAGGGCAGCTGTAAAGCCAAAGAGGAAACACAACAATAACCCTATCGGTGATGTTCCAGAAAACTTTCTCCATTTTCGCCCAAATTTGAGTATGTTATTTCATTCATTTAACTCATGAATTAAACATAATTTTTCAGATTTTTAACAACCCCAATTTCTCTCTAAAATACTCGACTTCTCCGTTTGTAGAATTCGTTATTTTGCATCGTTCTCCTTCACTGTAAGTCCAATTTGAGTGAAACCAACGCCAAAATGACCGTGTGAAAAGTGGTTATATTATCCACTCATTGGTTTTCTGATTTATGGTAATTTTATTTGACCGATTTTCAAATTTAGTTTTTAGAATATCTCCTCATAATTTATTTTTGACGTTTACCCATAAACTGCCGAGTTAGATCGATTGAAGGACAAAGAGTCAAAGAACAAAGACTGTTTGGGCGTCGAATCATATTCATAGGTGAAAGCGTCGAAATAAGGTAAGGGGTAAGAGAGCGTTTGAATTCATGAGTGTAATATATTGTGATGTGAACGGGAAAACCGTATTTCCCGATTCATCCGGGGCTCGCTACGTATGGCAGTAGCCCTTTGAGGGATAAATTAATTAATGTGAAAATATGGAAATTGTGAGATTAAAATATAGAATAGAAATATTTGTAGGGTGTTGATTGATTTAATTTGTTTGAATGTGTGACATTTGATATTATTGTGATATTTGATTTAATTTCGTTAAATGTGTGGCATTTGATATTATTGTGATATTTGATTTAATTTCGTTAAATGTGTGGCATTTGATATTATTGTGATATTTGATTTAATTTCTTTAAATGTGTGACATTTGATATTATTGTGATATTTGATTTAATTTCGTTAAATGTGTGACATTTGATATTATTGTGATATTTGATTTAATTTCGTTAAATGTGTGACATTTGATATTATTGTGATATTTGATTTAATTTCGTTAAATGTGTGGCATTTGATATTATTGTGATATTTGATTTAATTTCGTTAAATGTGTGGCATTTGATATTATTGTGATATTTGATTTAATTTCGTTAAATGTGTGGCATTTGATATTATTGTGATATTTGATTTAATTTCGTTAAATGTGTGACATTTGATATTATTGTGATATTTGATTTAATTTCGTTAAATGTGTGACATTTGATATTATTGTGATATTTGATTTAATTTCGTTAAATGTGTGACATTTGATATTATTGTGATATTTGATTTAATTTCGTTAAATGTGTGACATTTGATATTATTGTGATATTTGATTTAATTTCGTTAAATGTGTGACATTTGATATTATTGTGATATTTGATTTAATTTCGTTAAATGTGTGGCATTTGATATTATTGTGATATTTGATTTAATTTCGTTAAATGTGTGACATTTGATATTATTGTGATATTTGATTTAATTTCGTTAAATGTGTGACATTTGATATTATTGTGATATTTGATTTAATTTCGTTAAATGTGTGACATTTGATATTATTGTGATATTTGATTTAATTTCGTTAAGTCTAAGCTCATGCATAGCATTGCATTTCCTTGTGATTGTTTTGTTGTGATTGATGTGTTTCAAAGGTAATAATAATTAGATGATTTGATGCATATTATAATGAGATGATTATTTTACTTGAGTGACTTTGATGTTATAGTATGATATTATTTAATTAAATATTTTGATATATCGTAAAGTGATTATGATGCGGTTCTATTATGATTGTTTGCGTGTTATTCTTACCCATATTATACTATTAACATGATTTCAAAACTCACCTCCTTCGTTGTTTGTGTTTGACTGGCTTGGCCCTGCGTTTGCGAAATCGCATTTATTACAGGTTAATGAGTCTCGAAGTTCAAGTTTGGGAGAAACCCCGCTCTGATAGGTGATACCGGGAATTAAGAGTTGTAATGTGTATTTTACTTATGTTATTATAAATGACTTTTTATATGAAAACTTAGTACGAGTAAGTCTTGGGAATTAAATCAAGAAATTCTAGTTGAACCAGGTTCATTGATATTGTACTATTTTAATTAAAAAAACAAAGTTGAATTGTTACATGTGTATTTAGAGAAACATGAAATCCTAAATTAGATATTAAATTTTTTATTCTCTTTAACAGATTTTCTTTATCCGCTGCAAGTTTTCTTCAAATAATTTAGTATATATTGTTATAAATGTTATTTTGGGGTTTAGGGTGTCACAGTAACACCCCAAATTTCATAATAAATTACTTTATTAATTAAATAGAATTTTAAATAATTAATTTGATGTTAAAATTATTTTAGAATATATGTTGATAAATTTTATGACTAATTTTTGTTATATGGATGTTTTCTATATGATGTGTTGGTTTTATAAATATTAGACTCAATGATGGATATAAATAATAAATATTATATTTTATTATTTTATATTTATTTTTCTAAAAATAATAGTATTTTAGTGTAATAATTTACAGAACAAGATTTTATGCGATTTTACGTGTATATACGCGTACCCAGTTAATGTAATATTCTTCTTTGCATTTGACTGATGTTAAGTATGTACGTAATTATATTTCAAATATTTATAACTAATTTCTATCTTAAATTATTTATTTTATAAATAATTATCTTGATATATTAGAAATATTGTGATGATATCATTTACTTTTATATATAACTTATGACATGATCACTTTATACATATTTATTATTATTTAGTAATTAATATAAATTGTTGAGGTTATATTTATTTATTTTATCTTTTTGACTATTCTATAAAAATGTTAGTATTTTTATAGATTTTTTTTTGAAAAATATTATAGTAATAATTATAGTTATTATTTTGAATGTGAGAGATTTGATTATTAATGTATTTTAAAAAAATTAATTACTTTAATTACTTTATTTTATAAAATATCAGTAATGAAATTATGTTTAAAAAGTGTTAATAAAAATTAGTTTTGATAATTATTGATTTTATTTATAAAAAAATAAAAGAAAGAAGTAAAATGTATTTTGTGGGTTAGATCTATATAGAAGAATAAAACCTAATTAAATATATTATAACAAAATAAATTAATTATCACAAGTATATCTTTAAAATAAATAGATAAATAAATAATAATGATAGATTAAAATATATAGGACAAGCTAAATTGTAGAGGCCGATTGGTATAAGTAGGGATGAGAATAGGCTAGGCCATCCGACAGGGGCCTATGGCCTGGCCTGGCCTGGCCTGTTTAATAAAAAGGTCAGGCTCATGCTGTTTTTAAAGCCTATTTATGTAAATAGGTCAGGCTCAGGCTTGTAAAAAAGCCTATTAGGTCTGACAGGTCGGCCTATATATATTTTATATGTATTCCATTCTCTATTTTTTCTTCTTCTAATTTCCAGTGCACTCACTCCAACAAACATGTATGAAAACAACATATTTTTTTTTTTATAAAAACCGATATTATTTATTTGTTACTTTATATTTTATAAAAATCAATACTATTATTTGTTATCTTTATATATATTATTAGTATATAAATTTAGAAACCCTAATTGTTTATTATTATTGAATATGAGTTTGTTTGAGAGGTAATATTCTGAGTTGTTTGAGAGGATTTGTTTAGAGGTAATATTCTGAGTTGTTTGAGAGATAATAATAGGTGCGTTTGTTTCAATAGAAAATTTATTCTTTTAAACCAAAAACTATTTTTTAGGGTTTAAAAGGTATTTGTTTCATATTTTTTAAAAATTATTTTGTTAGAAAAATCATTTTTTTATTTAATATATATATACATATACACATTAGTATTGGTATATGGAGAATCATATAAATCGATATGTGTAGAGCATCGTGTAGCTATATATATATATATATATTTATTATTACTAAATATGATGTTGCACGAGAGGATTTGTTTGAGAGGTAATAATCTGAGTTTGTTTGAAACCATTTCTTTGAGAGATAATAATGGGTGCGTTTGTTTTAATAAAAAATTTATTCTTTTAAACCAAAAATCATTTTTTAGGGTTTAAAGGGTGTTTGTTTCATATTTTTTTTAAATTATTTTGTTAGAAAAATTACTTTTAATGTGAATAAGGCTTTTAAATAGGCTTACAGGCCAGGCCATGATAGGCCGTAGGCCAGACTCAGGCCGAAAAAAAAGCCTATCATAGGCCGTAGGCCAGGCTTAGGCCTAAAAAATTCATGGTAGGCCAGGCTCAGACCTTTCAAAGCCTGGCCTGGCCTATTCCCACCCCTAGGTATAAGTAATGTAGGCATGGTCTGTTAGCTAATTTTACAAATATATAGATGGGTTTATTAGGTTTTGTTGCTTGCTTTTCTATCTGTGGGTTGCCAAAACAAAAACTCTCGTTCCCTACTAACTATAAAATAGTTATCGTCTAAAGTAATAAGAATAGCGTCACACCCACAAAATTAAATCCTTCATTCCCATTCTTATGGAGTTAATAGACTCCGATTTTAGAAGGAGGTGGAGAACAAGCACAATGCTTAACTCGTTCTATAAGACGCGATTATAGAACAAGACGATCGACGAACATGTTTAGTAAACTGTCCGGATTCATTGTATGAAAGCTTAAACATAGGTAAGGGGTGAGAGAGTGTTTGAATTCATGTGTATAATATAATGTCATATGAACGGGAAAATCGTATTTTTCAATGATTCATTCGGAGCTCGTTACGTACGATAGTAGCCCTTTGAGAGATAAATTAATTAATGTGAAAATATGAGGATTTTGATATTAAAATATTAAATAGAAATGTTTATAAGGTGTTGATTGATTTAATTTTCGATAATTGTGTGATATTTGATATTGGATATTATTGTGATGTTGGATGTCGAATGAAATTTTATATATGTTTAATTGGATGAATTTATGTGATGTGATAACAAAAGATTGATGTTTTTTATGACATATGTTTATGTGATGATAATGATGTTGTTTGATAGATGATAGTGATGTTATAAATTTGTGACGAGTTTATATGATGATCATGATTTTGTATGATTAATGATGTTATAAAAATTGTGATGAAAATATTGAAGTACCCCATAATTAATGAAATAGTGATGATTCCAATTCATGTTTGAGGTGATGGTTTTAATGGAGTATCATAGGCCAATGATGGAAGAAAATAAATATTGAGAATTTTTGAAGTGGAGATTATTTTGTCATCATATAGGTAGGACTTGACAAGCCTAGTGATTCCAGATAAGTATAACTGAATAAGTCTGATCGTGGCGGTCTGTTGTCGAGCCTTAAGACAATATTGTTAGACCTTGGAGGTATTCGGATGGGGAATTCTTATGTGACTTAAAGGTAGCACTCCAAATATCAGGAGCTACCATGTAACACGTTTACCTCGATTGTCGAGTATATATGTCTCAGATTGAGTTGAGGAGATCTATGAGGACAGAGCCAATTTGAATTTTTCGTCCACCAGGATAGTGGTATAGTATCAAGTCTCTTAACCAAGTACTTGAGAGTTAGAATAGTATCACATTATGAAGTGGAGTCTAAGCTCATGTATAACATTGCATTTCCGTGTGATTGTTTTGTTGTGATTGATATGTTTCAAAAGTAATAATAGTTTCTCTTAGATGATTTGATGCATATTATAATGAGATAATTATTTTACTTGAGTGACTTTGATATTATAATATGATACTATTTGCTTAAATATTTTGATATATTGTAATGTGATTATGATACAATCTATTATGATTGTTTGTGTGTTCTTCTTACTTATATTATACTATTAACATTATTTCAAAACTCACCTCCTTCGTTGTTTGTGTTTGACTGACTTGACCTTGCGTTTGCGAAATCGCAGTTATTACAGGTTAACAAGTCTTGAAGTTCAAGTTTGTGAGAAGTTCGCTCTGATAGGTGATACTGGGAATGAAAGTCATAAGTTGTATTTTTATTTATTTAATTAGAAACAGCCTTTTGTATGAAAACCTTATAAATAGTGATATACTTTTGGAATTAAGAAATTATAGTTAAATCAAGTTTATGGAGAAAACATTGTTTTATAAGAGGAAAATGTTTAAAGTGTTCCTTTTGAAATTTGAGAAATGTGATATTCTAAATTAGTTATAAAAGTTTTATTTTCTTGAAAACATATTTTCTTTATCCGCTGCGAATTAAATATAAAAAAAATTCTTGTATAAATTATTATATATTATTTTTAGGTTTAGGGTGTCACATTAGTGGTATCAGAGCATGTCTGTCCAATCAGGCCGAGTGGATCGAGTGTTCGTTTAGTGTTAGACAAATGTTAGTTGTGTTGTCTTGTGTATTAATTATTTTCACTATCATATTTTTTTTCATTATAATATTGCATTATGTGTTATATGCTTTTGTATAATTATACATATTTTTAAAGTTACTAATTAACTATTTATTGTTTGCTTACTCTGATTGTATTGAGAATTATAAGTTCTTATCTAAGTGATTAAATAAACTCTGAAATTATTTGTTAAAATTTGAATTGATTTAAATTATTGATATGATTAAGTTAATTATTTATTGACTAGACTTGTACTTGTGTTTCTAAGTATGATTTTCCGCTCTTTTGTTGTAGTGGACAATTACGAAATAATTGTTTTTGACCGACTAGTTATAGGTTTCTATTTATTAATTTCATTGAGGTAATCCTAATTATTGAATTACTCTGATTTTCTTTAAATTTTAGTGAGTTGTTTCACCAGTAAACTCGATTAATTAACATATTATATTTTATTAGTGATTTTAATTTTCCTTGAACCCATTTAGTATATTCAAAGTTTAAAGTATGAGTTTCCTTTTCTTGGCATTGCGTTTTAAAGTTCGGTTTTGACTTTAGTCAGTTTAAAATGTTTAGTTGTGATGTGAATTTGTTTAAAATAGTTGATCTAATAACTAATTAATTGAAACATTGATTTTTGTATGATATATATCTTTAAGACTTAAGTATTGACTTTTACTAGGTAGAAATTATTATTATTTTATTGAAACCCAATTTAGGAAAAAAATGATGTTTCTTTCTAAACCTTTAGTTAGATAGAAAATATATGTGTTATGTTTAAAGTTTTAATTTTGACTAGAAAATTCTTATTTTTGATTTTAAGTTGGCATGTGTGAAAAAAAGAACTTGTGATTGTTGTCATTACTATTATTATTGGTTTTAAGATAATGTTGTAGATGTTATTGTCAATTAAAAATCTTCTCTTGAAAATGTTGATGATAGTGGCTTTTAAAATGTAGATTTTAATTTTAAATTACTTAAAAGTGTTGATGATTGTATCTAGATGATTAAAGTTTTGACATTACTTTTAAAGTCAATTTAGGATATTCATCATGATTTTGAAATAGTATGAAATTCATATTATTAATAATAATGATTCTTGAATATTCGAGGTTGATTGAATTTTAAAGTTAGACTTTTTAGAAAACAAATTGTAAATAAGTTAAAGTTGATTTATTTTATAAAAGGAAAAAAGAAAAAAAAATTATGTTTGAATTGTTGTTGATTTATTTTAAAGAATTAAATTGTGTTGGAGTTATCTTGATTAATAAAATTAAAATAAATAAATAAATAAATATTATGATGATTTTATTTAAAATTTAGAATAATCAAAGATTTACTCCAAGTTTTACTATGTATTGTTTTTAAGAAAATCAAGAAGATTTGTAATAGTAACAATGTTGAGAAAATAAGTAAATGAATTGGAACTATTTTTAAAGTTTTGATGTGTTGGGGAACTTTCTCTCTTTTATATATATAGACTGATTTTCTTTTAAAGTTGAAATTAATGATTTTAAGAGTTATTAAATATTTTAAAATGTATTTTTGATGATTAAGGTATGAATGAAATTTTTGAAATCTTGATGTTAAAAACATTTAAAAAAGTAATTGTATGATTTACTAAGAAATAATCTAAGGAAAAATTTTGAATTCTGCAATCGTATATAGACTTGATTTAACTATATTATTTTATAATTTAATTAGAAATAACTTTTTGTATAAAACTTTATAAGTTCTAATATACTTTTGAAATTAAGAAATTATAGTTAAATTAAATTTATAAAGATTGTATTGTTTTACAAGAGGAATAAGTTTAAAGAGTTCATTTTGAAATTTGAAAAAAATGTGATATCATAAATTAGTTATAAACATTTTATTTCCTTAAAAATACATTTTCTTTATCTGTGAATTAAAGTTAAAAAAATTATTGTATAAATTATTATATGTTATTTTAGAATTTAGGGTATTACACTTTTCACAATTAATTATCGTAGAATTTACCATCTCTTTTAAAATAATAAAAAAAATGTAAAAAAAATAGTATGATATATATAGACAATAAAATGATATTTTATTTCTTATTACAAAATGATCTTTTTTTAAATATAAAAATTGACAAATAAATATTTAATTTATAATTAAAAATAATCGTTAATTTATTAATTTAAAAAACAATTAATAAAATTATTGGATTGATAAACGTCACTGTTAACTGAGAAACACTACATATCTTGGGAACCAACCTAGTCTATAAATGTGAGGGTTTGTTTGTTCCCAATCCAACTACCTTGCCTTCATTTCATTAATCTATCTATCTATCCCAGTTATTTCGTAGCTGTCATTCACTCTTGCATCATGACTCAGACTACACCAAATCATACACAAACCGTTTCTGGCTGGGCAGCTCATGATACCTCCGCCAAGATTACCCCATACACCTTCAAAAGAAGGTAATGACTAATTAATATTTCTTTGTAATCAATTTCATCCTTTAATTAAATTTTTGTTGTAAAGAGAAATTAAGAACTTGTTAATTTATCTGCAGGGAGAACGGTGTTACTGATGTGACTATAAAGATATTGTATTGTGGAATTTGCCACACTGACCTCCACCATGCTAAAGATGATTGGGGCATTACTATGTACCCTGTTGTACCAGGGTAAGTAACTAAACTATGTAACACATATTTATATAAAACTATAACTATGAATATTGTGTCCAAATTAATAATATAAATGTTGATTGTGTTTTTATAGGCATGAGATAACAGGGGTTATTACTAAGGTAGGAAGTGATGTGAAAGGGTTCAAAGAAGGAGACAGAGTGGGTGTAGGGTGTTTGGCTGCTTCATGTTTGGATTGTGAGTATTGCAAAACCGATCAGGAGAATTACTGTGACAATTTGCAGTTTGTATACAATGGTATTTTCTGGGATGGTAGCATCACCTATGGTGGCTACTCTGAAATGCTTGTCGCAGATTACAGGTTCATCATCGCTTCCCCCTTTTTTTTGTTTTTTAATATAAACATATCTTATAGTTATAAATCGATTCTTTTGGAGCTGCTCAAAGTTTATCTGAGATTGAAATTACCTAATTCAAATTTAATCAAATTAAAATTTTAATAGAGACATAACATCAATGTAAATTAATTTTGCAACTTTTCATATTATTACATAAGGTTACTTTGAAACCGTATTTAAAATTGACTTTCATTGTCATGCATGTGATATTTTTTATACTTAGCATATTTCAACCAGTTAAAGGTATGCTTTAAGAGTCTAAAAGACAAGACTTTAAAGGTTAGTTTAAAATATTAGTGGTAAAAGTTAAATATTTTTTATGATCTTGACCGTGTATATAAAATGAGTAAAGGAGAGGATTTCATTGCATCACTTTAAAGTCCACCAGGGTGGTCGTTGAAGATGATTAAGACATATTACTGTGGTTTAATGAGCGGTCACATGTCATCTTTTTTAGTTAATAGCCAAATAAAAAAAGTTAAGACTATTAATGAATTGTCTTCAATCGGATAGGTGCATTAAGTAACTGCACCAATTTCATCTTGACCAAAGAAGAAAAAAATACAAACTAATTAAATCTGTTTAGTTTTACAGATAGAGTTTCGATATGGCCGAAATGACTAGTTTTGAATAAAATTACTTTTAGTGGAAGAAAATTATGAATATAGTTTTATTTTTTTAATATTTGACTGAAATTAAAATACCAAACTTATTTCTTGTGATTTGAGGATTAGTTTTATGTTGTTCGAAATTAATTATTTGAGATACAAATTAAATTATTATATTTGATTATTTTTAAAATTTTAATAATATTTTATTGCACAAAGAAAAATAAAGGAGAAACTGCACATGTCAATTTAAATTTTTAATTATAAAATATATAAATTGTAAGATCTTGATATCAAGTAATATAAGAGACGAAAATAAAAATAATTTTTTATTAAATTAAATAAAAAAAATATAATTATAATAATAAGTATAGTAAAATTTATATATCCAATTAGAATAAGTAACTTTTAATTAAAATGTTTAACTTATAATTAATATTTAATTTAAGTAATTAACATGTAATTAATTATATATTTTTAATCTTAATAATTATTTTTTAATTATCGTTCTATTAATGTTAAAATATTTATTAGAAAGTAAATTTTTTAGGAATGTAAAATCCCCAATTCTTAAATATATAAGTTGCGAATAATTATTCAATGAAGTCTTAGATTTTTTTTCTATATTCAACCAACTGAGACATCATTCCTCAATATATTTTTCATAAAAGTTATTTTAATTTTGCGTACAAATAGACCGGTCCAAAATGTCGGCTGAAATGGCATCTATTTTCAAATGATGGTTTAGCACGTAATTTATTCTTTTTGTTCCTATTTTTTTCATCAATAAAATTATTTTATTGTTTTTAAAAAAATTAATAGTATCAAATATTATACTTGTTTCATTTTTAAACTTTGATTCTTTTACAAATGGATATATATTAAAAAATAATATAGTTAAATATACATAGTTTTTTTAATCCTAAAAAAATAAATTTCATTTGATATATTATTTTTGGATTTTTTAAATGTACAAAAATGAAATTATTAAAAGAAAATGACTAAAGATTAATAAAATTTTGATGTGAAGATACGTAGTACACATTCCAGAAAGCCTGCCAATGGACGCAGTGGCACCTCTATTGTGTGCCGGAATAACAGTATTCAGTCCTTTGAAAGACCACGATTTGGTATCATCACCAGGGAAGAAAATTGGTGTGGTTGGTTTAGGAGGTCTTGGTCATATGGCCGTCAAATTTGGCAAAGCATTTGGTCACCATGTTACTGTCATAAGCACTTCTCCCTCCAAAGAAGCTGAAGCTAAGGAACGTTTGGGAGCTGATGATTTCCTACTCAGCTCCAACCCTGACCAATTGCAGGTTTATTATTAAATTACACCCATGTTTATTTAATTTACATTCATTATTGATATATACAAAAGTTGGTGTATGATTGTGATTTGTCCCAAAAAATGATTTATTGAATTTGGGCCATGGGGGTGCAGAAATGAATAAAGGAAGAGTCAAGGGTCATTTATATATATATTTTCTTTCTGTTGATAGGCTGCAAAGAGAAGCCTAGATTTTATTTTGGACACTGTATCAGCAGATCACGCTCTAATGCCCATCTTAGAATTGCTCAAAGTAAATGGAACTTTATTTATGGTGGGTGCACCCGACAAGCCTCTCCAATTGCCTGCTTTCCCATTGATATTTGGTAAAATTATCCACCTTTAAATGCTCAATTTCTTTTTCTTTTCAACTAAATTTTGGATGGGAAGTAATTTTGATATTAGTAGAGATAAAATTCATAACTAATCTAATATTTATTTTTTATTATTAAATTAAATTACTGGAGTTTAATTGTTCAATTTGTTTTTCATACTGTTTATATAAAAGAAATATCAAGTAATAATATAGTTTTTTTCCTTGTAATATAACTCTTTGTTTGAGCTATTTTATTTATAATTTTATCTATATTTATTTCTAATATAATTTTAACCGTATAAAAGTTTATATTTCTAAATTATTTCTTGAGAAAATAATGAATTTGTTGTTTACGATGTTTTATTAAAATATTGTGACAGGGAAAAGATCAATAAAAGGGGGCATCATAGGAGGAATAAAAGAAACGCAGGAAATGTTGGAAGTTTGTGGGAAGCACAATATCACGTGTGACATTGAGTTAATCAAACCAGACACAATCAACGAGGCTTTTGTGCGCCTTGCTAAGAACGATGTTCGCTACCGTTTCGTCATTGACATTGCTGGCACCTCAAAAATCTAATCCCGTTGTTGGATACTATTTGTTTAAAATAGTCTTTCTTTTAGGTAATAAGTCCTAATATCTAGGAAGATATATCTCTTCAATATAATGTAGGTTCTTTAATTTTGAATTGTAATCACCACGTTATAAGCTGGAAAAGTGTGGTCTTATGTTTCCCTTCTGTTTTGTAAAGGCTATAGTAGCCATTTTGCCGAAGTTAATAAATTATTCTTCCAGCTAATTTTTAGTCTCTAAATATCAACTATTTGGTATCAGAGCTCCATAAGGGGCCTGATTGAGTATGTGAGGGTGTGTAAAATTTAAAAATAAACACGAGAGTTTGTGAGTTAAAAAAAGCATAGTAAGATCAAAATGTCAACTATAAAAAAGTTTGTGCAACCATCCATTCCGAGATTCGATGGACATTATGATTTTTGATCAATGACAATGAAGAACTTTTTGAGGAGCAAGGAGATGTGGAGCCTGATAGATGAAGTGATTCCTACACCTGCAATTGGAGCATCAGCAGCGGCTGAAGCGCAGAGGAAGACCGTAGAGGAGGCCAAATTGAAAGATTTGAATGTAAAGAACTTCTTGTTTCAGGCAATTGATAGAGAAATCCTGGAAACAATTCTCGACAAGGGGACGTCGAAGGCAATATGAGACTTTATAAAACAGAAGTATCAAGGGTCTACGAAGTTGAAAAAGGCACAACTTCAAGCATTGAGAAGGGAGTTTGAGTTGCTTGCGATGAAAGAAGGAGATAAGGTAGACACCTTAATGGGATGAACCTTGATTGTGGTGAACAAGATGAAGTCAAATGGTGAGACAATGGAGCAGAGTATCGTGGTTAGTAAAATACTTAGATAATTGACAACCAAGTTCAATTATGTTGTCTATTCAATTGAAGAGTCAAATGATCTAAGTACTTTGAGGATTGATGAATTGCATGGAAGCCTGCTTGTCCATGAACAAAGGTTGTAGGGACCCCAATATGAGGAACATGTGCTGAAAGTGGCTCAGGAAGACAGATCATGCTGAGGAAGAGGTCGAGGTGTGTTTAGAGGAGAACGTGGCAGAGGTAGAGGGAGACAACCTCTAAACAAATCAATCGTTGAATGTTTCAAATGCCATAACTTGGGACACTTTCAATACGATTGTCCTGATTGGAAAAAGAAAGCCAATTATACTGAATTAGAGGAAGAAGAAGAGCTCTTACTGATGTCCTATGCAGAGCTTCATCAAACAAAAAGAGAATAAGTATGGTTCTTCGACTCGAGTTATAGTAATCATATGACAGGGAACAAAAAATGGTTCTCAAATTTGAAAGATTTCAATCGAACAAATTTGAAAGATTTCAATCGAACAGTAAAGCTTGGGAATGATACGAGAAAGACAATGGTAGAAAAAGGAAGTATTAAGGTACAATTGAATGGTATAACCCATGTAATATCTTATGTTTATTATATTCATGAGCTTAAAAACAATTTGTTAAGCATATGACAACTTCAAGAGAAGGGGTTAGCCATTTTGATCTAGGATGGAACTTGCAAAGTATTCTATCCTAGGAGGGGGTTAATTATGCAAACTGATATGAGTGGGAACATAAAGTTTTATTTGTTAGCTTCTATGACACAATAGTAATTACTTAATCAGTAATATGAAATAAAAATAATCCTTACCGGGCAATCAGTAATAACTATACTTTATAGAAAAAAGTATTAAATTCTTAAATCTTAACTTAATTATTAATACCATTGTATATTTTGTTTCATGTTCAAACTCGAGATTTTGCAATTTAGTAAAATTAATTAGAGAAATATTTATCATAGTTTCTAAAAAAAAACTAAGAAGTAAGTGACAACAAATAAAAGAGAAATACTTGTTTGGATACAAATATTTGGATGCACAGACAAATATAAAAAAATTAAAAGAAAAAATAATTAAGTGATATAAAAAAATTAAAAGAAAAAATGATTAAGTGTTATCATTAAATTATTTCTCAATTTTTTTTTAAAATTTGTTAGTGTGTGCCCAAACATTTTTAATTTGTGTATGTGTGCATATGAAATTTACTCCAAATAAATTTAAATGCACTTTCGGTTTTTCTATTTTGTTAAAAATTAATTTTTAGTTATCTATTTCTAAAACCGAGTTTTTGGTGCATGTTTTACAAATTGGGGAATTTTATTAGTCTCCCGTACATTTTTTATGGTATGACATATTCATTAATGACGTGAAAATGATTTAAAACAAATTGAATTTGATAAAATTAAAATCATTTTATTAATTAATATTCATTTTATTAATTTTTTATTCAACAAAATATTACAAACACATTTATTAAAAACAATGTAAGTCATAATTACAAAGAAAAATAGAAAAACATTAAACACATTTTTATTTTATTAAGTTTAGTTGTGCTACATAATAGTTATGTTAGACAATGAGCAAACTACGTCATAAAAATAGAAGATGATCAATCAAATTACACAAGTTGTAAATAGAAGATAAAAAATATAAATTAAAAATAAAAAAACTAAATTATTTTTAAACAAAATAAGAGAATTAAATGTACATTTAAATCTAAGGCCTAAAATAAAAACTCTATTTTTTTTACTGGGGAAACCACTAAAATCCTTACTTTGGATTTTCACCCCACTCCAATAAACTCATGCATTGGCAAAGAAAAAAGAAAAATTATCCCACCTCCATTTTGAAATCTAATTAAAATTTACACATCCTGCCAAAATATAATTACACATTTTATTTTAGGTTCAATTCCTTTTTTAAATCTTTTAGCTAATTTAATGGTCTCTTTTCAATACGGTATTACTAAACAAAACTCGGTCATATGAGAGCCCTTTATGATTTTAACATTACTTTAATGCCTAACAAAAATTGCACACATGAAGTTTGCTTCCATGATGTTTTTAACTTACAACTTTGATTAATTTTATGTCTCAACTTACCTTGAGCCTTCCTTAATGGTATTGCTTGTTTAGTATCTTTTAAGAAAATTTCTTTTCTTCGTCTATAATTATTTCTTTTATTGAGGATGAAAATAGGCCCGACATATAAGCATGAGTTTATTGTCTTTTTCTATGAGAGTTTATATTAAATTACATTTTTATAAAATAAATAGTTAATTTTTTTTTAAGTTTATTTAATTAAAAATTTCATATTACAAACCACAGAAAAATTCTTTCGTCCTTTCATATTTTTTTAGTCTATTAGACCAATCTAATTAAGTAATTATGAATGATATTATTATTATTATTATTATTATTATTATTACTATTATTATTATTATTATTATTATTATTATTATTACATTAGATTATGTTTTTGACATATCTAATTATATTATTATAAAATTAAATTAAAATAAAATGTGATGTAAAGTTAGATTATTTAAAATATCATGGTAAATATTAAAATAGAATTTAATCTATTGACTTAATTGTTAATTAATCTATTTAAAGATATATCAAATTACTTATCTAAATTTTTTTATACTAAATAAATTTAAATATGCTAAAAGGTAATATCAAACTTTCAAAAACCCAATGTTGAAGTCTTAAAAAAACTATAGATAACTAGACATGATTAAGCCTTAAAATATTTTATGAGGTCATACTTATGGCCTGCTTGGTAAGCTCAAAAAAACAAACTTATAACGCTAATAGTCTTATTTTTATCATTATTACCTTAATTTATTTTTTAAATTAAATTATCTAACTTTATATAACTTTATCAAATTAATTCAAATTTAAATTTATACTTTTCAATTAATTCAAATACTAATTTCATCAAATATTTTAAATTAAATTATCTAACTTTATATATCCGCTATTGACTAGCTTATTTTCATTGTTGAAATTTTTTGTCTATCAATCCTATATGTCACAAAACACACCAAACTATACACGGACCACCGATCACACCCATACATGGATCCACGTTAAGTATTTGGTTGGTCACGAATTATGACCCTTGAAAATAGGCCACAAGCATTAAAAACATAACCCGTTAAAATAAAGATATGTTTGAAGCGTCACACTATCTTTAAAAGAATTTCATGTGTCTTGTTGTATACGTGGTCCTCCTTTTATAAAAAACATAATTAATATATAAAATTTATCATAGTAAAGGCTAGGCATTAAAAACCAATGGCTATCAAATAACCAATACAAGAATCGTAAGAGTGATTGTACAATTAAATTAATTAATTTTTACTAATTAAAATAATTCAATTTAATTAATGAACTAAAAATACTTTAAAAATATTATAAAATTTTCAACATTAATATTTTACTTATAGGAGAATCAAATTGATCTAGAAGATGTAGAATTGATTAACATATTTAAGTACTATAGAGTAGAATCAATTAACTTTATTATTAGAATACATTCTACCTTAAATTTGAGTTTTATAGTTTTTTCTTTAAATTTAATTTTTACATTAAAATTTATTTTTATATTAATAAATTTAAACATAAATTATTTTATATTAAAAATTTAACTTTAATTAAAATTAATCGAACAAAATGAATTTATCTAAAATTAATTTTATCACCACCTAATTAACAATAAATAAAACTAAAAACCTGGAACAAATTCTTCTGACATTATATAGCAAAAAGAATAAAACAAAAACTACTCAGTTAATTAATTCATGAATTTTAAACAGAACTCTCTCGATAGAGAAATTTATCATGAATGAATGGTTGACTTGAATCGAAAACTAACAAAAATACTTTTGAGCTTGATGAAATTGGTACGGAAGATATGCAATCATTAAGGAGTCCGACGTGGCAAAGAGATATAGATGTAGGTACGACCCCACGTCAAAGATATTTATTTACTTCCACCTTATGTCTTACACACAACTACCTTCATTATCAATTATTATTAAAAATAAATTATATGTTACATTTATAAATGCAAATGGATGGATAGCATTAATTAGAGTGAGCTTGTTTGTAGGAGGAGGTAGCTAATAAGTGTCTACGTGTGAGAACACGACGTGTCAGATACGCTAACGTGCGCCCAAAGCTATTGCGTTAACCATTTGTGGTAATGCTAACTGCCAACTGTATTTCTTTTCTTTTTCTTCTTAATAACTTGTCCAAATTAAAGCTACAAATACACAACACCGCTATCTCTATTTCTCTATATATATTGCTTACAAAATTTCTTTTTCCACTTTTATTAATACTACAATCAACTTCGAGTGGCTTTCCAATATATAAAATTTCATTACCAATCTTTTTCTACATGACATGTTCTCGTTGGCTTTGTTCTCTTCGAAGACCAGGTGAGTTTAATTTAATCATTCTCTAAATTAATTCAGCTTTAATTTTCTCCACCCCGTACGTCATGATCAAATCCATTATTTTTCTTGGTAACATATAATACTTTAGATGAAGTATATATGAAAGTGAATTGATAGGAGCTATAAAATGTTGAAGAAGTTATACAAAAAAATGAATCTACTCTTCAACTTGAACAATGTTGTTTATAATGTTTAACAAAAAATTATAGATAAAATTTGATGATCTTTTTTCATCTCTAACATTTCAATTACTTGTATAGTTAATGAAACTTTGTGTAATTAAGCAGGTAAATCACGGAATAAAAATGAAGATAGCTTGTATAGGAAGGCAAACGTAAATGAAGAATATCTAGAAACGTTTAGAACAAAGTCTTATATGGAAATATGCAACAAAGCACAAGGGCAATTTGGGAAGACAATTAGCACTAGAAGACTCTCTTCATCTTCTCTTCCTATATATATGAATCTCACCGAGTGTTTGCTTGAACCTCGAGAAGAAATCATAAGAAACATGACACAAAATTTGAAGGTGCATCATCTTGTAGTAGATTATTTCGAAGCTAGCTTAGAAGCATGTCGTTGTTGTGACACAATCCTCGAAGGAATTCACTCATTGAGACTTTGTTATAAAAGAATTACACGAGTTGTTAAGCTAACAAAGATTAAGGATATCTATAGAGAGCTTGTTTCTTTTTCATCATTACAACAAAAAAATCCATTGTCAATTATTAGCACAATGCAGTTTCGTGACATTCACGATAGGTACATGGAACTTCTTCAAAGACTAACATCAAAGAGAGGCAAAATTAAAAGAAGATTAACATTGATAAGTGTTTGCAAGAAAGTTGGTGGAATTGCTCTTGTTACTTCACATGCTGCTATTCTTATTGCTTTGTTAGTGATTTCAATACATAGTGTAGTTGGATTGGTGGCTGCACCAAGTATTGTAGGGGGATTAGTTGGTTTGTTCATAAAGAGAATCAAAAGAATAAGGGTTAGGAAAAGCTATAGTGAAAGATTATGGGGACAACTTGATGCAGCTGCGAAAGGGGTTTTTATATTGATAAATGATTTGGATACAATGAGTAGGATGGTGAAGAGGTTGAATGATGAAGTGGAACATAGGAAAACGGTTATTGATTTTTTTGTGAAGAATGATAGTAAATGTGAAATATTGAAGAGGGTTATCAGTGAATTTGGTGATGATGATGAGTGTAGCTTTTTGGAGCAGTTGGAAGAGCTTGAAGAACATGTTTACTTGTGCTTTCTCACTGTTAATAAATCAAGGAGACTTGTTATGCAACAAATTACAGAGGAGAGATCACAACATTGCTGCTGATCTTCTTTCGTCAAATTCTGTTTTTTTCCCCTTCAATTCTCCTAGACAGAACATATGTACATAGTAAAAATAAAAAGTAAAATATCTATAGCAGAGGTTAATTATTCTTATTATTTTTGTTGTGCTATCAATTTTTATTAAATGAGAAATGCTAATAACACTTTAATATTTTTTACCACACTCTTTTTAATTTATTGACATGTATATAGTCGGTTGATTATACAAGTTACGTGCTATTTACTTTGTTTCTTATAACCCTCTCCAAAAAAATCTGTGTAACTGAATTTTGTGAAAAAATACAATCTGCCATGACTTTATGCCTCTTCTTAATACTAGATTTGCAATTTGGGAGAATATGGAGTGTTAACGTGAATACTACAATACTCTTTATGTGTAAAATAATGTGATTACAACTCTTTAATGGGTTTGTCATGTTTAATCCTTAATAAAAGTTATTGCTTCATGTAACAAGGATACTAAATCGCATCTAAAATTAGGTTTCATTGTGCACATATAGTGCCGTATACATGTATATATACACTCTTCTCTTCTGATGGTGATCTTGAACACTCTTTAGAGAAAAATGACTATCTGTCGATATAAAGCTGTGTTAATATAAAGCTGAGTAACAGAAATATAATATTTTTTAAATCTGTTATTTAAATTCTTTAGTAATATGTACTAGATAAAATTGATTAATTTATTTTTTTAAGTATTTTAAAATTGGTATCATTATTAATTATAAAAAATTTGGAATATATGAAAGTGGAAAGAAAAACTTTGTACAAAAATTTAAGTTACTTTATTCAAAAGAAATATGGATTGGAATCCCAATGCCACAAAGAAATAATGAAAAGCAACTCAAATACTTTGGTGTAATTATGGGAATACCATTAATTAAAATGATCATTTTGAATGTGCAACCTTATTTGAATCGACGTGACTTTTATTCTAACAATAAGGCACAGGGTACCTTCCTGGTCAATTTTTTTTTCTCAAATTAGGTTTCTCCAAAAAATGATTACACACTTTAGTGGGTTTGTCGTCATTTTGCACATATAGTGCTGCTGGGCGATAATTAAATGAAGGTTTCATTTTGCTTTTTCAAAAATAAAATACACAACACAACAATGACAACTAACAATAGTATATAAAGTTTTCTCAAAAAAAGAAAACAACACTATATAAAATTGAAAATGTTAGGAAATCATTATCTTCCCAACTCCCGCAATACAGCTAGCACAATAGTACTCTTCATATTACAACAATAATTTTGTAGTATAAAATATATAAACTATGCTTATTAATTTCTACATGCTTGAAAGAGCTTCCAAATAATTTGATGATGACTGTTATTATTATTGATAAGAATAGCAATTCATGCAAGCCATGTGGCTTAACAATGTGCTTCAAGTTGATGGGTTTGGTCCATCCATCAATCTAGAAGATATGTGTCTAGATTAGTCAATCCAGAGATACAAACTATACGTTTGGAATTGTCAATCCAGACGTTCATTTGAGAGCTTTTGAGAATATTAAAGATAAAAAAGAAACCACCATCCAAAAGAGGGGTGGCGGGCTGCTCCAGTAATAAAATAAAAAAGCACGCCTCAGCCGTTCTAGTAATAATAATAATTATGTGAAAATTTGTGGAATCCAAATTAAGCACATAAGCCCTTATCTGTGAGTGAGGTTGATTAGAATTGGAGGCGGCTAGAGAAAGTTTGGCCAAATGCCCAATTAGAAGGAACAATATCTTGGAAAATTCTGGTGTCTCCATCAGTGGTTGTGACCTTAAATGACAAAGATTGGCCATTCAAATAAGCATTTGATTGCCAATTAGCACCCCAATTTCTTGACATAGCCATCCAACCAGATTTGGAGCCTTTAATGGACACAGATTGGATTGATCCAGCACCACCTATATTGCTGATTAACACTAGTTCAAAGTAGTCTCTCCCGTTCACACTGAACCTAGCCCCTCCATGCTTTTTGCAAGGAACCCTGCCAAAAATACAATCAAAACATTTTAATTGTCACAACAATATAATTGACATGTCATTGCTCTAACACAAAATGAATGAGTTTAAGTGTATAATAAGCTCTAATTATCAATAGATCGTTCGAGAATATTGAATTCAAATCATGACTAAAACTATGTTTAGTTAGACTTTACTTAACTTTTAGCCGAGCTCCAGATTAACAAGATGCGTTTTCTTGATGAATCAGAGAGTTAATATAAAAAACATGTCATTGATTAAAGACATGTCTAATATCTAACATATATAAGTGTTTGATCCCAACTTATGATATAGTTACATTAAATATCTTCCATTTTTTAAATTATGTCTAGTTAGTGCCGACATGATTATTACTGAAAGATACAGTACAAATTCATTAAAATTCTAACCTTTGGAATAAAACGGGGATGATCCCACCTCTGTAGATTCCAATCTTTTCCCAAGCAGGTTGAGCCATATCAAAATGCTTGAGAGGTGGGTTGCACCATCCTCCATTGTTGTTTGGAAGATCATAATTAGGAGGACAGAAATTAGTGGCAGTTATGGTAATAGATCTTCCTTTTATGCACCATCTTGGATCTGTTTTATAATCACAAATGATTTTATAGCACTCCCCACATGAAGCTCCATCATTAAACAAAGCAGTACTTAAAGCAGCTGTTCTAGTTCCATATCCTGTTGAATACAGATTCCCATAACCACATGCTCCTCCTGCACTCCTCATAAACAAAACATTAAACAATCAAACTTTTAAATCTCGGTCAATTTTGTAGAGAATCACAGTCAAATATGACAGACGACAAATGCAGTCTCAATTGTGGCTGCAGAAACATCAAAAACTAAAAATACTTAAAACTACTAATAGTATAATATTGAAAGGTGGAGTAACAAGGGCTTACCCATAGTCCCTGAAGCATCACTACCCCCATAAAAAGTGGCATGACCATTGGTCCATCCTGAAGGTGAGAAGGCATAGGAATTTAATGTGAAAAAGCATAATCCAATGAGGGTGGTCAAAATAAACAAAAGTTTGGTCATTTTGTTATTGGTGGTTGATGAATGCTCAAGACACTTAGTAAAGGAATGTAGAAAGATAGAATGTAATACAAAAACAGAATTTGTATTTACAGTTAATGTCATATCAAAGCACAAAAGGTTTGTGTATAAATAAGGGGTTAGAGTGCATAAGGCAAGAATGGGACATGTGAGGTGGTGCAAGATGAGAAAGCTAAGAAATTATTTTTATTGTTTATTAAATTGATTTTAATCTGTACAACTACACAGAGTTTTGAAGGTTATTCAATTATTCCCATGTTCTCATCAGACTTTGTCTTCCCACCCCACATGCTCATCCCAACGTAAGAGCCGTGATTGAATCAAAACCCACAACCCCATTTGCTCCTCTTTTTTTTTCTTCTTTTTTTCTGTCCCTATATTTTTGCTCATTTCAGATCCCAATGTTTACTTAATAATTCTTATATAATCCTATTACCTATTTAGCACAACCAGACAAAGAATTACCATCAAGATAAATGTTTACTATCTTAGTCTACTGGTGCAACTGGTTGATTCGTAATGTTTACCAATGTTGTAAATTGACTAAATTCCAAAATACTAAGTTTAATTCCTACTTATAAAAAAACCAAAATAAAATGTTTAAGATGCATTCAAACAATAATATAAACGATATCGAAACTAATGCTAACATTTATTGAGTTATTATTTAGACATATGAAATGCTATATAAAAAAATGAAATAATATTATAATAATTTCAGTACTAGATTGGTAAGGCTTATTCAATTGATAAATTTTAAAATTATTAAAAATTTTGCAGTTGTATATAAATGTTTTTACTGTATAATTTACATATAAAAAAAATTAAGTACTGGTTACTTTTTTAATTAATATTACGATGAAGTAAAAATTAAATCTTCCATCAACTTATCATTTTACTATTTAACTGTATCACCTCTCGAAAAAAAATATCTATCACCTAATTACTGTCAACCTTTTTATCTCCTGATGATCGATATAATTCTTGTCCTACATAGATCTGATGGTTTTGTTCCAATTTGTTGATAAAATGACCGAATAGTTTTATGAAATGGAACAAGCGGCATGAATCGTAACATAGATTTTCACATGGAAATGCATGACAATGTCGTTTTTGGTGAGCTACATCCACATGTTCCATTTTAGCTGCATAGATTGTCAGTTGTCTGTTAGTAAGCAACTTTAAAATAATACCTATGATTCAAAATGAGATAATTGACAACTAAATTATCCAAATAAATGATTCACCCAATCATACAGTGAACATTCATTCGTAAACCCTATAAGCCTGATCTATACAAGCCCTTCTGTGCCATGACAGCACCGACAAGCAAATTCACGTGACAACAAAGTTTACTGTGGGTTTTACAGACATAACAATTGAAATGCAAAATGTTTGATCTGTCACTATATTACGATTTTCTTAAAAAACATTATTTATTTTCCCCTCAGACTAAGAACGGTTCTAAAATCTCAAACAAAACTCGAAATAGAAATTTGAATCATGCAATAAAGAACGGAGCACTTTATCCGAGGGCAAAACAAAACAAATTAGGCCGAAGCAATTTATAATTAGAGATAACTCAATTATTCATCTCAAGTACTTCAAATTTTTTGGCCAATGAGTAAATTTTTTTCCACAGTAAAATTTTACAACTAAATCATTGATATGGTCCTAAATAATTGATTGATTTTTTCAGAAACTAAGATTATTCTCCGAACAAGGAAACAAACCATGATTGGAAATAAACAGTGAATATTGAAGTATATCCAGAGTCTTCCACCTAAAAAGTATAACCACGTTTTGAAAAGGTGGTATTAATGGAAGTTCTCCAAAGGATAAACATACGAAAATGTAGGAAATGGAGAGATCCTGACAGGAATTGGTAAGATAATACGAATATAATCATCATCAGAAGTCATCGTCATCATCTTCCTCTTCAATATGTTTTGCCAGTTCTTGCTCTTGTTGTTGCCTCTCTCTACGCTTCTCAGCAATTTCCTTTTCCTTGTGAGTGTTTTTTGGAAAACGCAGTGCTTGAACAGCCTCATTGTGCATGTTAAGACAAAAGGCAATCCGAGAATTAAAGGCCAACTGAGGCTCATTTGTAGAGTAGATATCTCCAGTTTCCTTAGACACCATCCATTTATTAGTATGATCCAATGTTGCATCAATTGCCCCATCACGGATAGCCTTTGATATAATGCATTCGGCATCAGCAATGGGATTTGCGGAGCTCAACCTCAACTTCTGAGCTACATCAGCCAGGGAGATGCGAGAATATGATATACTGATGTTGCGCAAACCAGTCCGGATGACATTATGACGCAATCGAACGATTAAGTTATTGGTTCCATCTGTATTGAAAGTGGTAGCATACTTATCTGCAACATTCCTAAACAGCTCTAAATCACCAATCCGGACAGCCTGAAATTTCATAACATACAAACATGACCACAAAGAAGAACCACAATAAATAATGTACTATGGTTATAAGAAACTTCTATTTTAAATTTGGAAGAGACTTCTATTTTAAATTTGGAAGAGACCTCAAAATCAAACGAAATACAGCAGATCACGATTTAGAAACTGAAAAAAAATATCTTCCAAACTGTTTTATTACAGAATTTCAAAGGCAAATCTGTATCAGGTGCTTCAAATTTTGGCTGCCACAACTTTCAAAACCACTCCCTAAGGTGCGTGTCAAAAGCATTGAAGATGCACCGTGAAATTGTTTTTAACTAAACACAAATTTGTGACTTGTAATTAAGCACCAAAACTAAAGACCACAGGATGTTTGCCTGCTTTTGAAAAATAGGGCAAGGTAGAAAGGGCATACACAAATATTTATGAGGATATAAAATGGCTGCTTAATTAGAGCCAAGAGGTTCTCAACAGAGTTCAACTATATTAAAAGAACAAATGACATCGCATTTAAGCGGGTCTTCTATTTGCAGCTGTAGTAAACTGTATTTAGTAAAGAAATGACGCATGTCATAGCTTCTCTGATGTTTCATAATAAATCAATCAGATTTTTTCAATTCGAAGTTTTCTTCACAAATTTTTGCTTTGATATAACTCTTCAAAAAAGTAAGTTTGATGACAACAATGTCAGGTAATTCAAAATTAAAAAACTTATATACATTTTCAATTTCATTACAGTTGAGTAGTACAAAATTATAACTATTATTATATCAAAATGATGCAAACCTCAGAATAGAAAACACAAGATAAATGAAATGGGCACAATGGATCGGTACTGTGTATTTTATTGAATGAAAAGTCAATGCAGATGAGAGTAAGATCCCAATCTACCCACAGATCTAGGCTCCACAGAGACAACGGTAATTCTCAGCCTACAACAAAAAATATTCACTTTACATACTCTCTACTGATAAGTTCCTCGGAGTCGTCGGAATCAAATTAGGAGTCGATGGAAATGGAGAAAGTCCTAATTTGATTCCGACAGCTCCAACTTATCATCTCCCCTCACACTCAAGCTTCTTATAACAGAATCACAAGATACACTACTCCTCCCACCTCAGATTTCCCAAACTACTTCCTATTTCACCTTACATAAACATTTCAAACCCTGGGCCTACCTGCTGATAACAGTTGGGGACCCATCACAAAACACACACAAGACAAGAGGTCTCACTTCATTCAGTAAAATAAATAGCCCCAAATCACTAATGTATTTCAAAATATTGCAGAAAAGACGATAATAAAAAATGTAGTACAATGCTAAAGTGTAAAAGACAAGGATGAAAAAGTGGATGATAAAAAAAAACCCGTTGGAGTATTATCCGAGATTTCGTTTACATTCAAAGGTTTAATGCACTTTCCAGAATAGTTTGGCTTTAACATTTAGTCCCTATAGTTTCAGCTTATTCTGAAATAGGTCAACAAAAATTGGACTCTTACAGATTTAATTTCTTTCTAATTGAGTCCTTTCATCAACCTATGTTAGTATTAGTAATTAATACTGTGTAGTGTATGTTTCAATTGGCTACATTCTGGTGAGGCCAAAAGAGAAAAGAACTATTGAGTTTCTTTTTGCAGGACAGGACATTTTTTTACATCCTAGCTGACAAAAGTTTTTTCCAGATAAACTCAGATTAAAATAAATTTCATAAAACGAAAATTATGCAGCCATCCATATTCTTCATTGTTTTTAGCTGAGCAAGACTATGCCTTCTCTTTCAATTAAATCTGGCTGACAGCAGCACCTAAACTTCTTGGTTCACAATTGTGCAATTTATGCCAAAGTTTTGGTTAAAAATCATATATGTAAGATTTCATTGCAAATAGAGTCAAAAAATAAGAGATGAAGAATTCATTTAGGGTATAATAATTTGGCAAGGAACTGGCAATAAAAAAATAGTAGGGTGCTTAAGTCAGAAAAATTAGCCACACTCAACCAGTCGTGTGACTGACATTTCAATTGCCACGTCATAATTTTAAGAGCTATAAAAAATGATAACAGAAGCTACATAGCTGAAAAAGACAAATAACTAAAAGAACTTAATCAAAATAAGATAAAACAATGGAAACTACATTTACAATCAAACCAATAAAATAAAAAGCTCAATTTTATCCTGGGCCTTAATATAAATCTAAATAAGTATGGTTGATAATGTAAACTTACATTAGTAAGTTCAAAGTAAGGCCTCAAAGCTTTCTCCATTCCTTTCTGCACGAAGATAGTCCTCTCAGGAATTTCTCCCAACAGTAAACGCACTATAATCGCCCACTTGTTACACTGAATCCGAAAACCCTGAGCGGCAACCGGTGCTTTACGAGCAGCCTGCAGAAGAGACTCTTTTGCATCGGTATACTCCAACTGAATGGTCCGAATTTTCCCAAGGTAGAAGAGATAGCGACAGAACTAAACCAGAATGCAACAAATGAAGGCACGTCAAGAAAAGGAATAAAAAGTGAATTTTCAATTTCAACATCAATTACTTAGATGGAACAAAAAACTAGAATGTACAATCGTCAAGAAGGTTCAACACAAAGGCATGATCACAAACATCCCTCAGACTGTAAGACCAAGTACAGAAGGTGGAGATTGCAGTCACCATGGGAATAAAGTCTATTGACATATAGAACAGCTAAATACCTGCTGGTTTGAATGTGCCTCAAATCGTGGAGCTTTAGACCTCAACTTTTCTGCCTGATCATATAGGTTGTAGTGGAGGTAGTTACGAAGTAACAGATTAAGAAGTGTTTCCTGCATCACATCACCAGGTAAGTAAATGATCCCATAACCTTCATAAGAGGAACCATAAAACAAGTCAAAACTAACCTGACCAAGCTCATCATGGCGCAGGGTAGCAATCCGGTGCAACTGAAAGAGGTTGCTGAAAATAAAAATACCTGTTGGTTAGAAATATGTCAAATCCCATTTCAGTTGCAAATCTCACCAACTGCAGTGTCAAACACATGTATAATTATGTGTCTCTGAATTCATTCATTCTTCAATTGCAGAGACAAGCACCCAACTCACCCTCGAATTTCAGCAAGATCTCCAGTAAGCTCATAGCTATATGAATAATAAAAGAACAGTCTCGAAGCAATAACATCAACAGTTCTTCTATTCAGGTTTTTGAGCCGATCAATGCTAGCTGAGGAACAAGCTTTGGCCTAAAATGAAAAATTAAAGCAACCTACCTCAGCATATAATAAATCATAAGAGGTCAACTAACATATTCGATAACAGTATCCATCCATTCTAACCTCATTGTAACGTTTCTGATCAATCAGAAAAAGAAGCACAAGGAAATAACAATAGATTTCTAGCTCAGGCAACAAGTGCTTGGGTGGGGTTTGAATAGCTACAGATGTTGCAGTGTCCACTTCCATCTCATTACCATCATCCTATACATCCATGGAATAAGAACAAACCATAAACTATAAAATAAATGGCGCAATCAAAAGTTTTATATGTCAAAGAAGCATTTTCAATAGGAACTAACTACTTTAGTAACTATAGCTGACACTAAATGTAAAAGGTTTAGAGTAGAGAAAACGAAATACCTTGGGATTGGGAAGATAAGAAGATAACCTAGAATGAGGCTCAGAAGCAAAAGGAAGAACGTGAGTGATGAAAGATGAGAGAATTGGCGCTGTTAGTTTGGGCCTCAACGCCATCGTAAGGCGCACGGCACGAGAAATTCTGCGAACTTCCTTGGAATTTGAACCGGTTTCAATGATTGATGCTATTTCTTTCAAATCTGCGAGATCGTAAACCAAGAGCGAAAAATAAACTTCATGAAAACAAAATTTAGAGAGAAATTAGTGAGAGGAAATGGTTTGAGTAAGATACGTACTTTGCAATGTGGATGGAATAGCTGAAGAAATGGAATGAGAAGGTGCTGGGTGATCTTTCATGTCTACGTCTTGAGTCATCTTCTACTTCAACAGATTCAACTACCACAGATAACACAAGCAAGAAATTGAGTTTGAGTTGGTGGATGGAAACCCTAACACGGTGGAGTGAGGGATACGACGACGATGATACACAAAGCAAGTGACAGGGTCGCGTCTTCTTTCAAACAAAGCCTATTCGCAGGGAGAACGAAAAGTGTTTTTTCACTAATTAATAATGGGCTTTTTCATTAATTAATGGGCTTTCCAAATAATTTTAAAAAAAAAAACTAAGAAAAATGGGGGGTGGTGTGAATAACACTAACAAATATGTATTTCTCAAAGCATTTACGGGCTGAAACGAGAAAGCCCAACGACATCCAAGTGGAGCTAAGAAGCCCAACAGCAAACAACAATGGTGCCTCCCAATCCCTCGTTGCTAGCTAAGCTTGAAAGAAGTAAAAGTGGAGAACACGAAACGGAACATGGTGGTGAGAGTGAGAGGGGTAGACCAACTTCCAGTTTCATTTTCAGTTTCAGTTAACTCTTGCTCAAACCCTAACTTCCATTCAAACTCACTCTTCTTCTTCTCCTCTTCTTCAATGCGTTCTACGTTCACACTATTTCGCAGTCTCACGCTCTCCACTCTCCACTCACCCCGAACACTCCCTTCACCGCTCCTCCCACGCCAGTTCCCGTGCCTCTGCGTTCGCGCCGAGCAGTTGGTTCTCCACGAAGAGCTTCCGGAAAACGACATTTTCCGTTTCGACCGGTATTTGGCGGTGGAAGCGGAGGCTGATGAGAAGCGGCTGCCGCGTCCGGAAGTTGAGGTGATGGAGTTGAATGAGGTTCCGGAGCTTTGGCGGAGGTCGAGAGTGGCGTGGCTGTGCAAGGAACTGCCGGCACACAACGCGGGAACTCTGATTAGGATTCTGAATGCGCAGAGGAAGTGGTTGAGGCAGGATGACGCCACATATCTCATTATGCATTGCTTACGTATTCGAGAGAACGAAACTGCGTTTAGGGTCAGTCTCTACTTCTTTTAGTTTCATTTATTTACATTTTGGTAACTTTTTTACAGTGATTTTGTTTGTGGAAATTGACGAGAACCATACTCTTCAATTCAGTTTGTTGGAGCCTAGAGGGAGAGTTTTCATGAAATTTTACATTTTAGCAAAAATTTCAGGCTGTGAAACCTAGTCTTGTTTAAAGTTCTTTATGCTAGAAACTTGGGGAGGAATTATGGTTTCAGGGAAATGTTTTAGTTACTAATAGCAGTTGATTATTAGTTAGTATATGCCTGTATTTCTGGAGAATCATGGGTGAAAGCACATATATATTGAATGGTGTAAAGCTTGGTATATGCCTATATATTTCTGGAGAATTATTTGTGAAGGCACTTAGATATTGAATGGTATAAGGCTTCCTTGTCGTTTTTCTTACATCAATATTTATCATGTTTTTTTTTTAAAAGAAACCTTGACTTTTTCTATCAAACCAGCCCTTTGCCCCTCATGTGGTTTTGGTTGTTTATCCTGTGTTTCCTTCTGCTGATTGGAATTTGTATTTGGCTGCGATTATTTATTTGCCTGATTACTTTAGTTGAACATCTTTGAAAATATCACCATAAGCTGTAATTTGTTCTCAATTTTTTTTGTTCTGCCTAAAGGTATACAAATGGATGATGCAACGGAGTTGGTATCGATTTGATTTTGCTCTTGCTACCAGGCTAGCAGATTACATGGGCAAAGAGCGGAAGTTTTCAAAGTGCCGTGAGGTATTTGATGATATTATCAATCAAGGCCGTGTTCCCAGTGAGTCAACGTTCCATATATTGATTGTGGCTTACCTTAGTTCTCCCGTTCAAGGTTGTTTGGATGAAGCATGTGGCATTTTCCACCGAATGATTCAGTTGGGTGGATATCAACCTCGTCTTAGCTTGCATAATTCCCTCTTCAAAGCTCTTTTAAGCAAACCAGGGATCTTTTCAAAGCAGTACCTTAAGCAAGCTGAGTTTATATATCACCGTTTGGTTACAACTGGACTTGATGTACATAAAGATATTTATGGTGGCCTAATTTGGCTGCATAGCTATCAGGATTCCATAGACAAAGAAAGAATAGGTGCATTGAGGGAAGAGATGCTACATGCTGGAATTGATGAAAGCGAAGAAGTGCTGGTATCAATCTTGAGGGCTTGTGCAAGGGAGGGGGAGGTGGAGGAAGCAGAGAACGCATGGTCCAAACTTTTGCAGTTCAAAAGCAGCCCCCCGTCACATGCTTTTGTGTACAAAATGGAAGTATACTCTAAGGTTGGTATGCCTATGAAGTCCTTGGAGATATTTAGGGAAATGCAGTTCAAACTAGGTAAGACAAGTGTTGCAGCATATAATAAAATAATAGAGATACTTTGCAAAGCACAAGAATCCGAATTTGCAGAATCAATCATGACCGATTTTGTCAAGAGTGGTCTGAAGCCATTTACACCATTATATGTTTATATGCTAAACATGTACTTCAATTTGGAATCACATGATAAATTGGAAGAGGCATTCTCTCAATGCATGGAGAAATGTCGTCCAAATAGTGTCATATACAGTATATATTTGGATTCTTTGGTGAAAGTCGGTAATCTTGACAAGGCTGAGGATATCTTTAGCCAAATGTTTCGTGAAGCGACTATTGGTGTCAATGCCCGATCATGTAACACCATCTTACGTGGATACCTATATTCGGGAAATCACTTAAAGGCGGAGAAGATCTACGACTTAATGTGCCAAAAGAAGTATGAAATTGATGCCCCATTAATGGAAAAGCTGGACTATATCTTGAGCTTGAGAAGGAAAGATATTAAAAAACCAATGAGCCTGAAGCTAAACAAAGAACAGAGAGAAATACTAATTGGGATGCTTTTAGGTGGTTTGCATATTGATTCTGATGACCAAAGGAAGAACCACATTATCCGTTTTAATTTTGATGGCAATTCTGCCAACCATTATACCTTGAAGAGTCATATATATCACCAGTTTGTTGAGTGGCTACATCCTACTTTTAAGCCACGTGATGACAGTGAGAACATACCAGATAATTTTTGCACCATTGCAAGCTCTTATTTTGGCTTTTACGCCGATCAGTTTTGGTCAAAAGGTCAACCTACAATTCCAAAACTTGTTCATAGGTGGTTGTCCCCATGTGTTCTTGCATACTGGTACATGTATGGAGGCCATCAAAATTCATCGGGGGATGTTTTGCTAAAGATTAAGGGAAGTCGTGAGGGTGTTGAGAATATTGTCAAAAAGTTCAAAGCCATGTCCATGGATTGTAAAGTCAAGAGAAAGGGAAAGGTATTCTGGATTGGTATTCTGGGAAGCAATACGACTTGGTTCTGGAAATTGGTTGAGCCATATATTCTAGAAGATGTAAGAGATTTCACTAAGGCACGTGAGAATATGATGGGGCAGGATTTAATGGAAACTCTAGACATTAACTTCAATAGTGAATCAGACGAATGAAAAAGGGGATACTGCATTGATGAATGATGATCATGTTTGCCTGACTAGGTTATGCTTTTACCCTGGTGGTTAGAAGCTGAAAACATGTATGGTTTTTGTTCATTTTATTTTAGGCTGAAGTAACTGCCACAGTTGCAAAAATGAAGGCCTTCTGGAATATTTTGATCACTATCCTTTGAAATATCTGCTTGTACATTCCTAATTTCCAATGCAAATGAGAATTAGAAAGTAGATATCTTACTGTGTTATCTAGTTCGTGCATGTTTGATTTGGTGTGAAAAATTCCAAACCAGCCCAGACCGTGGCTTGGGAGTTCCAAATGCCATTATAGTTATTCTGCATAATAGATAGTTTATGTTTTCTTTCAACTTTGTTGTAATATTGTTTAAAATGGTCATGTAAGAAATATTCTTTAACACTTTTTTTTTCCAACATTTGTGTTATTATTAGTCCTTGAAGTTGAAGATCACTCCTATAAAAACACCGTAAACACCAAATTTAAAATGATACAACCCTCACATGTTCTTTCTGTTGTGTGTAAAAAATGATTGTTTTGCAAAAGATGCCCACATGGTGCTTAAAGTGACGGCGTGAGATTGTGTATGGTAACAGTATGATACCTATTTCTGGGTTTGGAGGTAGCAAACCTTGAAGCAACTTTTGCCATCTATTTTTCATGTCTTATATATGTTAGTTCAGTTTTTTCATATTAGAATTTGGCTTTGCATATATACCACATGACATAATTCAGATTTAACTGTATATTTATATATACTTATTTATGTCCATTTTATAAATGGATGCTCTGTTGATTATTCTCATCTATCTATTACTCTATTAGAACTCTAAACCCTTCTGAGACACATTACAAGTTTTGGTGCTTCAATTTCCCACATAACTCGTGTGAATATTATTAGATTATGTTGTATTTCTTTCTATTATTCTTTGTCAGTTAGTTCTGCTGATTTTTTTATTCCTGCTCTTCTGGTCATATTTACTTTAGTTATTTTTCATGTGTTGGATTTTGTCTTTCTAGTGATCTCCATAATCTTATTATGACGTCGTTTAATTTATGTAGCTGACCCTGTCTAATAATGGAATAAGGCTTGATTGTTGTAGTGGAATTCATAATCTTCTTTGAGTTTTACAAGGTATGAATTGTTGACAGATTAATGTGAGTTTCATTTTTGTTATTATTATATATAACGATTTCCTAAAAACAATTGCTTTTGGTTTGTCTCATGATTGTCCAGGGATTATTGGTGATCTTTTTGTTTGTCTTGGGTTTTGGTTGGCTTTTGATTTGTTTGATGATTATCCCACATATATGATGAACAAGGTCCTTGGCTGTAGGAATTGCTATGATTCTTGGATAAGAGAATTCTGATGTTCTGTATCTTTTATTGGATCTTATGAAGATCGTAGATGTTTTTATATCTACTGGAAAGATAGTCAGAAGTGTGGAAATTCTCCTGCACAATGGGTCTAGAGATTAATGTTCTAGGTCAGGTGAAAAGTTTAAGTGTGATTAAAATAATATGTTCTTTAACACTTCCATTTTTTACTTTAATGTGGTGTTTTTAACTCAAACACTTTGCTTACATAGAATAGTTTCCGTTTTACCTTTCGAAATACTGAAATTACCATGCAACAATATCCCCATGATTGTGTGTTGCATCAATTTCTGTTTTGTTAGAATTAAGGACGATGCTATATTGATTTAAGAAGAATGTGCAGGTTCTGTATCAGTAGCACTGCATTGGGAATACTGTAGAGAGCGAGACATGCTTTTGTAGGGTTTTTTTTGAAATATTTTGCAAATATGCTGGGACTTAGTATTCATGAAGCTAATTTGGTGGGCCATGCCTATGATAGCCTATCTTGTCTATAAATAGAACTATGTGAGGGGGGGAAATTGGTACATGGAAGAAGAAAACATGGTACATTTGTTCTGGAGGTTCCAAGTTCCAACTACTTCTAAGAAATTCACTGTAGTATCTGCTTCGTCCAATTCCAACGGTACACTGCTCCATCTCTTTCTTTATGTCAATTAAAAATTTATCATTTTTTTGGTTTAATTCTCTTCCCCTTTATGCTTTAAATTATTTACTTTAAAATTTAGGGACTCTCCTTGTGGTTCTGAAGCAATTTTGGTGGCGCTGGAGATCCAGTCATGCTGCAGCTTCCTCTAGATAAGAAAACATGTGATAAGGTAGAGAGGAAATGATTCAAACAAAGTTCAAGAACTCGTGGATAATATCAGTCAAATTGGTCTTCAATTGCTTGCAAGCACTTTCTCCTTTTTGCAACTATATAAAATTATGCTCCATTGCGGGAAGATGTTGAACACGAAAG
>NC_021163.2:65553681-65587885 GCF_000331145.2 Cicer arietinum
AGTGGATGTATTTTGAATAGGACTGTATCAGCTGATGTAATGTTTTCTTCGGTGGGAGTTGCTGAAGGCCCGCCAAAAGCACGGGGTATTACGGGAACGGAGATTTCAGTAGTGCAAAATGCATTTTAATATACGACCGGAAGCATATATTCGATAATGTTTTTTCATATTGGATGAATAATCACCTTATTTTGTTTTTAAGCTTTGTTTGCTCGGACGTTGGAATGTAGCTTGCAAAAATGTAGTTTGACTTTGATTTGATGTTGTGCAGGTATACGAGAAAAAAGAAACTAAAAATAACAACAAAATTGTAAGTTTAAGAAATAGCAATTTTCTTTCAAAACATATGTACACAAGTACGCAAAATGATATTCATTCATTTAAATTATAAAAATTACATTGATTACGAACATTACAATTCAGGTGTTAAAATAAAATAAAAAAAGATGAATTTGTGAATAAATTTACAATATTTAGATTAAAAGCATAAAATAGAAAAATATTTTTATAAAAGTGGCAAAGTCTACAAATAAGAGAAAATTGAGATGTCTGAAATATCTGTCTTCGAGATGTAAAGTTGAAAATGTCATAGTCATCGATGAAAATGTCATAGTCATCGATTAAATTTTCACTTGATCGAAGTTGATCTTTCTGCAATGAAACGAAAAAATTAAAATGTTGCATTAAGACACGAAGAAATCACCAAAATAAATTGAAAGACAATTAAATATGTAAAAATTACTTATTTTGATAACAGATCATGGAAAAAATAATTTAGAAAGATAATTTCATATAATAAATCACTCCTCTCAGATGAAAAGAGAAATAGAACCCGAGAGAAAAACTAGGTAGTAACTAGGTTTTCAACAAATAAAAGGTTAGGGAAGTATGAACAAATAAAAGGTTAGGAAAGTATGGAACATGTAAGCTAACATTGTTGTGTTTAGAATTTTATAACTTCAATTTTCATAATTTTGTGATATACTATTTTGTTAAACCCAAAATAAAAATTATAATTGCTCATATTATTCAGAATGGTTTTAAATTTTATTTTTGCTAATTCAGTATTTGAATTGAACACTTTGAATCGAGAAAAATAAAATCAAAATAATTGAGTTTTTTTTTTATATTAGAGTGTAATTCGATTCAAGTCGGACCTTCATTTTCCATCGAGATTTAGGTACATTAGATGGACAATTTGATAAGTGGTTCGGTGGAAGGAAAAAACACAATTCAACGATGATTAAAAGTATAAAGAGAATTTTATAATTTTTATTTTATTTTAATATATCTAATAGAGACTTGATAGATATCAATTTGAAAGAAAAAATAATAATAAAAATAAACATGAGAACAAGTTAGTTTATGTCGAATGAGAACAAGAATAACTGAGTTTTCTATTTTCAATGAACAAGATTCATCATTGTTGATATTAATGACCGTAAAGTATTAATATTACAGCATATTATTTATCAGTGGGTCACCTTTATAATAAGCAAATATTGAAATTGTGATTTGCAGACATTAAAAATGTCTCAATCCACTAAGACCACTATTTTCAAGTCAACGAGGAAGCAAAGCTAACTCTTAGTTACAGTTTTTCCAATCTCAATAGGTTAATATTTGGATTCGTCAATCCTACATATGAAAACAGGCACAGTTTTTATATATGCTTGTACGCAGTATCAATGAAAATCCTCAGTACTCCTAGCAACAATTGATGGATCAAATTGGCCCAATATTAGCAATGGCAAGTAGAAGTAGCATTTGGTGAAAAGGAATTGAATTTAACTAGTTGCATAGAAAAGTTTTAGGGTAAAGCATCTTTACATAGATATAGACGTGATATTTGATTGGTTTCCAGGGAATTACCGCACTAGTACAAAATAAATTAATCGAATTGGATGCAGATGCATATACTATAGTATAGACATTAGTGTTGCAACTTGCAACAAGGGATACAATTAATTGAAGAATTGCTGTTCAACAAATTAAAGCTAACTCATACAAGTAAGTAACAGAGAAAGGTAAATTCGGTCTTTTTCATTTGTGAATCTTGAAAAGGTAAAGGCGGAAAACCAAACGACATAATATTTTAAGATAAGATAATGGGCTAATAATGTCTTTGTATCATTGTGGTACAATATGATTGTGTGAAAAACATTTAAATCATTTGTATATAGTCCTTAAATAGTTAAACTTTGTATGATGTAAAAAAAAAGAAACTCCTTTATATTGGAGAATTCAAAATAAACAAAAGATAGACACAAGTAGAAATTAAACTTGGTATTAGAGTTTACAATAGTCATATTGCACATCAATCACGTTAAGCTAAACTTATATAATAGGTTAAGAATAATTAAAATACAAAATTGTATGATTAATGTAAAAGGTAAAATAGAGTTGCAAGAGAAAATTCATAAAATTTAGTTCAATTAATAAATATTAAAATTATTATAATATGATAAATTAATTATATTATTTTATCTTATTATGTCTGTTTGGTTATAATAAACAAAATTTAAAATATAAATGATATGTTAAGAATATTGTATTTAAAATTTGAAATAAATATAAATGTGGTAAAGAAATATTGATATATAAAGTGGTAGTAGAAGGGAGTGTTAGAAACGGTAGTGGGAGTGGGTTTGTTTTGTAAGATACCAAAGAGGAAAGAGGAAATCGGCAAAACTTATAGCGCACACCGATACAAAATTAAGAAAGAAACACAGTCCCACCCACAGCCACACCCACATCATTAGTGATTAGTGATTAGAGTTATTCATTACCCATACTCTCAACTCTCAACTAACTAATCTAATCATATCATATCATATCAGTTACTAAAACTGGATATGCTAGATGCAGTGCTTCTGGCGCTCTTCTTGCCATGTCTCGGCATGAGCGCCATCTTCATAATCTACATGTGTCTACTCTGGTACGCCACCACCCACCGTCCACGCAACAACATCAACGCTATACAACCTGTCAAGCCCGTCACCGATAACGGCCTTTCTCCTTCTGACCTCCAAAAGTTACCCACTATCACCGGTAAAGATCTCCTCGCTGCTCCCGAATGTGCCGTTTGTCTTGATGAAATTGGTCTTGACCAATCCGTACGTGTCATTCCGGGTTGCAATCATTCATTCCATTTGGAATGCGCTGACACGTGGCTTTCCAGAAACCCTCTCTGCCCTGTTTGTAGAGCCAAACTTGATGCTAATTTTTTCATCGCTTCCTCCTCTCTAAATTCTTGTTAATTTTCCCTACTCTACACTTATCTCTCTATTATTCCTATTTCAATTATATGTTAATCTTTTAATACTACTCAGTATCTCGTTAACTTTCTCGCGTTTTTTTGGATCTTCAATTTTTTTTTATTTTAATTGGTTTTTATTTTATTTTGCTTCGTTTTTTAATTTTAATTTTAATTTTAAATGATATTATATTATAATCTGTTGCATATTTATTAGGAATTAGAAGCGAGGGGCAAACATGTTTGTTCGGAAGCTTTCTAGAATATTGCCTTTTCTTCTACTTAGAATAACAGTTTGGCTATTTTTAATTGATTGATTGAATGAATGAAAAAGAGTAAGAGTGTGGGTAAGTACAAGGCGTGATGTTGGTGATAACAGAGAAAGAATAATTAATCACCCTAGCTAACATTACAATATAAAAGGTGAAATCATACATATAATATATTAATGATGTGGTAATATAAAAAGAAAATGAAGGATTGAATGTTTGGTGGGAAGTTACAGTGTTCATATAACATGTAAATATAGAGATATATTACGACCACGGTTTCAATTATATGGCCAATAATTGTTTTGGTTAATTCAAATGTTGATCGAAATTATTTTTTATTTGATTTTTTTTTTTAATTTTTGGATTGATCTCAAAGTTATTAAGATCAATTTTCTTACCAACAAAGTAGTTAAAAGAAATAAATATTTTTATGTATTACAGAAAAAGTCGAAAATTAATTTTTTTTCTTAATTATTATGATCATATCCATAGTATTAAAGAATTAGTGTAATAGTATTTTTGAAATAGTTTTATTAAATGTTGATAAATTAATTATTTTAGTTTTTACTTATATTTAAAATCAATTAATGCATGTATTTTTTGTTTATAATTATAATTAGAGAGAGTATATTCTTGAAGATAATATATAATATTTGTGAGAAATAATTTTTAAATTGAAAGAATTATACGGTATCCTTAAAATAAACAATAAACCATATCAAAATTTCAAATATACTAACATAAATTTCAATAAAAATTATTAATATAACTTGTTTTAAATATTAAATATATATTATATAATCTTAACAAATATTGAAATATATTATTCTGGAAAAATATGATAATTACCTTTTGTAATTTGAGTGGGCTCGTTGAAGCATTGAAGCAAAGCAAGTGGCAGATGAATTTATTTAAAGAGGAAGTGGCAGGTGAATTGAACGGTTCATGTTGATGTTGTTTGTTACTTAATTACCATTCTCTTCTCGAATCCTCTTTGTGAGAGGAATGAATGAATGAGTGAGTGAACAAAAGTGATTTTGATTCCTGACAACAACTACATTCCAGCTGCCAAACGAATTTATTTCTCATTTTATATACATCTCATCTTAAGCTCTTAATAAACCAAAATGTGTTTTAAGCTCTTATCTTGCCAATGCCCATGCCCCAAAATATAAATAAGCGGTGGTGTTCTGATGTGATGGATTGCTTGATGAGTCCAAATTTATCTCATCAAATTCAATGGTGGTCATGATGCATAATCACATAATGTTTTATCTATTTAGCATCAAATTAAATATATATTTTATTGTAGATTAATTTTTTTAGTGTTTATAGAAAGTGATAACAATAGAAGTATCATCTCTCTTTTTATTTTTTTTAAATATAGAATTATTGGTGGTATTCATTTATTAATTTTTTTAAAGTACTAGATTAAAAAGATTGAGTGGTTAAAGTACTAATATTAAAAATACAAAATATATAATGTGTACATATGAGACTCAATTAAATACTCTAATATTATGTGTACATACGAGACTTAATTAAATATTTTAATACGAGACTTCTATTGTGGATGTTCTTAGATGATTTATAATGAGGTTTCTCTATTTAATAGGAATCACAATTTGATATATACACATTATATATTATATATGTATATATGAAATGAAATTATCGAGATTTCTTTATTTAGTAGAAATCACAATTTGATATGTACACATTATATATATGAAATGAAATTACTTTTATAGGAAAAGTGTGATAAAAAAAAATTAATTGTTCATCATATCATGAATAGTTAAGATTAAAATAAAAAATTATGTGATATTTTTAAATGATTATTTAATATTTTCAATCACAATCCTTTATATATGATCACAATTTAATCATTTCATTATCTTATATTAAAATTTATTTTATCCAATACATCTTCTAACTATATATTATACATAATAGAATTATTTATATACAATTATGTTAATAATATATATATATTTACTCTCATACTATTGAAGTACTTTATTTGATTTTTTTCTCAAACAATTTTGTTGAAGTTTAGTTTTATTTAATATATATATATGATTGAGAAAAATTCTAACTCCACGTTGGATATATTTGTACTATCTCTTCATATTTTGCGGACCTAGTTAAAGGTATATCATCTAGCTACTCTACATCAATTTTTATTTAATAGACATAGTTAAAGTTTTTAATAAGTTTATTTAATAAAAAGAAAAGGACAAAATCAAGTTATTGAAAAAGTATTTTAAATCTATCAGATTAATTTAAAATAAAAATAAAATATTTTTAATTATTATTATCATATTAATTTTTTATTAAATTATATATTTATCAATATTTTCAATAATTTAAATATAATAATCTACATTAATTTTTAACATCTTTAATAGTATAATTATGAATAGAATTTAAATATAATATCCTGTAAATTAAATATTCTAAAGATCATGTTATATATAGAGACTAGAGAGAGAGCTTAATTAATAGTACATTTTAGTCTTAAAAATAGAACTTAATTAAATTATATGATTTTGTATCAAATTTAAATTTTATCGAACATTATAATTTTCATTAATAAATTTTTTATCAAACCTAAAAAAATGTAATACCAACAATTGCTCATATATTCGTCTTAAAAAGATAATTATTTTGTGCATTGTGGGACTAAGATATAGTTCATTAATTCAATAGTTCTTCAACTACCTGGTGTAGAAAGAGGAGAGGGACTATGCAACTAGCTCAATGTAAGCGTCTTTTACATTATAACAAATATCACATTTATTCATTTTACAAATATGACAAAAAATGTAAACGATAAAAAAATAGTTATTTTATCAATTATCCTAATTAGTTTTTTATGTATTCATCATTATTATAAATTCAAGTGATATATAACAAGTATTAATTAAATAAGACAATTAATTGAAAAAATTAATAATATTAATATTATATTAAAAATTAAAAATAATAATCATTCTAAAATAATTTTTTATTTATAAATGTGACACTCATTATAAAATTGGATGAGTACATCATTCATATAAATTTGTCTATATTTTTTTTATTGTTGTCCATATGTATAGACATGTAGTCAAATAACTTATATAAAGAATACAATGTCGTAATGAAGAAGAAGAAAGTTGGTAGTTAATTCTAATAATATATTCTTCTAAGGGTCTGCTGTGATTTTCTTTTACTAAAAAATATTTATTTATTTAAATTAGTAGAATATGTAAAAAATGATTAAAAATTAATAGCCTTAAATTAAAACAAATGAATATTTAAATAAATTTACACCACTAAAATTAATAGTATAAAATGTCAATAAATATGACAAAATTAAAGTAAATAGAATATCTATATTTTTAAATCTATAACATTGATAATTAAGTCATTGATTAAATATGTAATAGATTTAATTAAAATGACAAACAAAACAACAATACATTCAGACAAAGAAATTACAAAAATTACAAAATAAAAATTAAATTCATGTGATGATTGTTTATTAATTTAAATAAAATGATAGAAAAACAATATAAATGAACTAAAAAATATCTCTAAGCCACCTTTATTCTATTAACAAAGAAGATGAAAGAGAGGATAAGGGTTTTGGTGTGCTTTAATTTATATAAAATTAACTTGTAATATTAATGATGATATACTAAAAAAGGAATAAAAAAGTGTGATAACTGGCATTCCCTTATACGTTAACGTATCAAGTATGTTTTTAAACTCAATTTTAAATTTTTAAAACGTTGATTAGTTGATATCAAATGCAAAATATTTGATATAGGTAATTGGCTTTTGATTTGTTCAAAAGGTAAACTAATCAAATATATAAACGAAAGTATCACCTTTTTTCACAGTTCTGAAAAATTAATTAATAAGGACCATTTGTAGATATATTACATGTAGAGCTGTGCCCTCTAATTATTGACTTTGGCTTATATGTTGGAGAGATAAAAAATATTTATAATTTAAAAGGTTTTAAAAATAAAGACTCACACTAAATGTCCTCTAAAATTTTGTGAGTTTAGTGGATATATAATCCACTTTTTTTTAAAAAAAAAGAATCGATTTTGTTTTCAATAAATAAAGTTTTTCAATTATTTCAACAACAAAAATATTTTTGATTTTTTTCTATAAAAAATTTCCGATTTTTTTCGATAAAATTTTTTTATTTATTTTTCGAATTTTTTTTCTCAACTTTTTGAGAAAAAATTATTTTTTAATTTATTTCGAATAAAATAAATTTTGAAAATTTTCAAGAAAAATTTCAAAATTAACAAAATATTGAGGGCATATAAGTCTTCTCCCTTAAGCCCCATGAAATAATAGACTTGAGATTTTAAAAAAATGATTTTGATAGAGGATCTAATATTAGAAGTTTAATTAATAAAAAATTAAGACGGTCTTGGAGTTGAGGGTTTTTTTTGACATGTACGATGAAGATGAAGGTTGTTTTCTCGTGAGATTTTACTATGTCTCCAATAAACTTCATTCACTTATATTAGGAAGGTTTAAATAAAAAATATGCTTTTGTGCCGCCAATTAACAGAAAAATGTTAGGTTGACACCCACACATGCATATAACTTGAAAGAGAAATAGATAAAAAAAAATGATAGGATATCACTGTATATAAATTGTTGATGATGTGATGAAAAGAAGATAAATAAAATAAAATAAAATATTTAATAAATATTATGAAATATGAAGTGTACATGTATTATTATTGTTATCAAAATTAACTCATAAAACCACACACAAAATGATAGGATATCATGACTATATATAAACTGTTGATGATGTGATGAAAAGAAGATAAATATAATAAAATAAAATAAAATATTTAATGAATATTATGAAATATGAAGTGTACATATATTATTATTGTTATCAAAATTAACTCATAAAACCACACACAAAATGACAAGGACAAAACTAAATAAATCAATACGAAATGATGCATGACATTCTCATCTAAATTAATTAAAGGGAATACTAATAAGTGTCTCTGAGACCCTTGTTGAGAAGCAAAAAGGAGAAATATATTTTTGAAAATAGTACATTTAAAATAAGAAACTTACAACCCCTTTGAAGAGACTCTTTAAAAAGTGATATTTTCCACATAAAATATATCTTTTATTTCCTTTCTTTAATTCCTTAATAAGTGTATTAAGGACACTTGTTAGCATGACTCATTAATTAATGAGTTAAATATGTTTTTAGTCTTTATATAATTTTGATTTTTTAATTTTAATCTTCATAAAATAAAATATATTTTAATATCTATAAAATTATTCAACAATTATTTTTAATCTATAATAAAATGAAATATGTATAACTGTCCTTTAACTTAAAAAAAATTAAATACTTTTTTTGCAATAATGAATAGAACATTATAAAAAGATGTTCTACAAATATTTATAATTTAACTTTAAATGAAATAAATATAATTTTTTTAAATGTTAAAATATCAAAGATAAAAAGCAATAAAAATATGGATTTAACGTAATTTCAATTAATAACTAATTAATTGAACTAACTATTTTTTTATACACAATTAATTAGGTATCACATTTTTGAAAAAAAGTTATTTTTTTTTTATTAATTATCAATCGAGCCCTTTTGTTCTGTTTGGATTTTTTCTTCAACATCTCTTTAAAAAAAAGTTCAAAAAATTATAGTTTAAAAAAAAGTATGTTCAATTGAATGAACGATATATCTAATGACATTAATTATAATACTATATAACCAACAATAATAAATATATTGGATATTAATATATTAACTAATTATATAATTAGGTATGACAATGAGATACACTGTTTGCCTCTCCACCCCATATTCAACTAATTAAAGAAAATTCGCATCTATTTTTCGTTTTTTATTAGATTTAAAATTTAGGTCTACATCATTCTTTGATCGCACCTACATCAATTTATATATATAAAATAATTAATTTAAAAGTCATATTAATTATAATAAATAATTATTATACAACATTAAAATAAAATAAAAATTTAATTATATTTTCTATACAGAGAAGATTATAATTTTTAATATTTAAAAAAATATTAAATATATTAAATGTGTATATGTATATATGATTTTAAAATGACAATAATATTATTAGCAGAATAAATTTGAGTGCGGGATGAATATCAACAATTTTAAATTTATTTTCGTATCTGAATTTTAATTTCGAACAAAACTCGCACCGAAGTCCCGTGAAAATAGATTTTATTGCTATTCCTATTATAATTAGATATCATGGTATAAAAGCAAATTCAATCGACATAGACTAGTGATTAGAGTTTGCTACCACACGATGTACTAAAGGGTTAGTTTAGTTTAGCTTGTTTACTGGAAAGTCAATATTTAGACTTTTTTAAAAGACCTGTCAGATAATGTTATTATATATTAGTAGTAAGGGTATTTTAGACATTTCTATTCTTTTGTATATATACTAATTGTAACCTTATTAAGTTAAGCTTGGTACATTCTATGTTATGAAACTCTAAAGTGTTTGTTTCTCTTATTCCTCTTTTCATTGTTAACAAGACTATTTATGAAAATAAAAATTAAAATAGAATTTGTGTTTATTTAAAAATGTCACTTTGTTATTTTAAATGTTATGACTAAATTCTCAAATCGAATTTAAGGAGTTTGGTTGAGTTAACAAAGAGTCTATTTAGATTTCAGACTTTTCTAAGATTATGATAAACATGAAGTGAAAGTACCGTGCAAATATACGACTAATTATTAGATACAAGTGCAAACAATTATTCTTTTTGTAAAAGAAGTAAATGTTTCTTTATAATCCATAAAATTTTGTTGAGAAAATCATCTAACAACAAGACAAATCTTGTATCTTTCAATTGTTCCATCAAACTTAATTTTGATATTGTATACCCTGTAAGAGTTAATAACATATTTTCATATTGGGATAGATATAAAGATTTAAATTTTTTGTAGTGTGTAGTTCATTGGCTAAGAAGGTTAAGAATAGTCTGTCGGTAGAAAAAGGGCTTAAACATACTATGGGTAGAAGTTAGAAATGAAACATAAGAAGTGAAATATTAGGAGTAAATAAAATTTGATAATTGAGTGGACTTATGCTCACGTCGATAGTATCGAGAAGAAGGTGTTTGGGAAGCCATGGTATAAGAGGAATAATATTAAGTACTAATAATGTCAACCCTACGATTATCAACATTAGAGTCAAATGAACATTATCTACTAAGAAGGGTATATTAATATGATCAAGCTACCCTAGTCTAATAATGTTAGACTGACTTATATATAATAATAATAATTGAAATTATAATTTTTAAGTCATATTTAATTTAATAAGGTAAGATTGAAATTATAATTTTTAAGTCATATTTAGTTAAATGGAACGATTTGCATGATGGTAAACGACAGGTTTTTGAATTTAAGGTAGTGGGTTTGATAGAGTCTAAAAGGTGAGTTGAAGTAAAAAGTAAAATGAGAGAATGCAATAGTTCCCTTAATTATTCGATGAATGATATTCATGTCTTCCTGTTAGCAATACTAAAGAAAGAGTAATGGAATCAATTCTTTCCATAGCATAAGAAAGCTGCAAATCTTACACAAGTTTACAAATTATAATTATATTCTGAGTACTAAACCAAATGAAGAAGAAAAGCACCAATAACAATGAATGATTGATATAAAAACTGATAATGTATAATTGAGAAAGCAAATAGAAAAAGATTGAGATAGAATGGGATTAGGACTGTTTAAGGCGTTATTTTGTTGTACAACAAAGTCCCAAGACATTCCCATTATATCCTCATCACCAGATTCATCACCTAAGCATAATAGCTATGGCCACATACAACCAACAAATTCATCTTCTTATACAAATAATTCAAAAATTGGACCTATTCTAGGAAAACCATATGTTGTGATAAATCAAATATACGAAATGAAGAAAGAACTTGGAAGAGGTCAATCAGGTGTGACATATCTATGTGTAGAGAAGATAACAGGGAGAGAGTACGCATGCAAATCGATAGCGAGGTCGAAACTGTTGAGCGAACAAGAGATAGATGATGTGAAAAGAGAAGTTATGATTCTGCAACATCTTTCGGGGCAACCAAACATAGTTGAATTCAGAGGAGCTTATGAGGACAAACAGAACGTGTATTTGGTCATGGAATTGTGTAAAGGAGGTGAATTATTTGATACAATTATTGCTAAAGGGAATTACACAGAATCTGAAGCTGCTAGCATTATGAGACAGATTGTCAATGTTGTTCATGTCTGTCATTTCATGGGTGTTATACATCGTGATCTTAAGCCTGAGAATTTCTTGCTTGCTTCACGTCTTCCTAATTCTGCTCTTAAAGCTACTGATTTTGGACTCTCCATTTTCCTTGAAGAAGGTACTCATTTATTACCTATCCAATATTATTTTCATTTATATCCTAATACATTCATTCAAATCATTATAATTATATATTTACGGAGAATGATCAATACATTTTTTTTTATAATACGTGTCGTGTCGCAAACGTCACTTGATAGACCAAAACATTTCATTTGATCTCATTTTAACAAAGAAAGAACCAAACCGGTTTCCCACTCTCCACATGAAAGCGTAGTAATGCAAAAAGGGAGGAATATTGCTTTTATGCTGTGAGAGGACCATCCCAACCCAAAAGAAAAGCAAAGCATAATTTGAAAAGTAGAACAATAGATAGTCATAAAACTCATGTTTTAATTACCCTTCAAGTCACCAATTAACCACAAACATCATTCAACAATATGGGACACTGCTTTAGCAAACCTCATGACAACAGAGTACCTATCACATATGAATATGGTTCACAACCCCGACATAGAAATCAACCTCGATATCCACACCATAATATTGCTTCAAAATCAGCACCATCTTCATCTTCAGCTTCATCATCGAATGGGAATAGAGATCCACCAATATTAGGAAGACCATACATTGACATGAAAGCACTTTATAATATTGGAAAGGAACTAGGAAGAGGTCAATTTGGAGTCACTTATCTTTGCACCGAAAAGGCGACAGGAAGGAGGTATGCTTGTAAATCCATTTCGAGGCGAAAGCTTATAAGAAAGAAGGAAATTGAGGATGTTAAGATGGAAATTATGATCCTTCAACACTTAACAGGACAACCAAACATAGTTGAATTCAAGGGTGCTTATGAAGATAGAGAGAGTGTGCATTTGGTGATGGAGTTGTGTTTGGGTGGTGAGCTTTTTGATAGGATCACAGCAAAGGGTAGTTACAGTGAGCGTGAAGCTGCTTCTATATTCAGACAAATAGTGAATGTGGTTCATGCTTGTCATTTTATGGGGGTCATGCATAGAGATCTCAAGCCTGAGAATTTCTTGCTTGTTAGTAAGGATGATAAGGCTCCTTTGAAAGCCACTGATTTTGGACAGTCTGTTTTCATTGAAGAAGGTTAGTTAGTTGCCAATTCATTCATTGGGAGGATATGATATGCATTCTCAAATCAGACCTTTTTTTTCTCTTCCTTTTATTACAGCATGATTGTTATGGATTCAAATTCTAGTTGTTTCTCCTTTACTCAAAGAATTCCACACATTACCTGAAGTTGGTTTTATGAGATTGAGTTAGATTTAATATTTAAGATAGTATTGTATTAGAGCCTATTAGCTTGGTGAAATATTATTTAGATTAAATTAATTGGTAAAAACTTTCATGAATTGGAAAACCATGTATATATGGATAATATGACCAAGTCAATTTAGTATAATGGCAAACATGGAGTCAACCAAGTAAACGATTTCACATTATTATAAAGAAGAAAAGCAGGGACAAGAAGCCAAGCACTTGTTGTGGGTAATTGATGTAGGATGTGAAATATACAATTTAGTGGACCATCCTAATGTACATGATTCAAAATTTCAAACTGCATTAATAGAAGAAACATATAAATTTGTAATGTGGTTCCCACCATAACAATGAGGTGGCTTTTGCTTTTGTTCTTGCATTGCATGGTGGAAATCCAAGTGTAAGTCATGAATTATCATGTTAAATAGAAATGAGTTAATTGATGATAATATGAATATAAAGATCGATCCACGTAGTATTGAAGTAAATTATTATCATCCTGATACCAGTTTGTATAAAACAACTTCTTTATATTATTGTCACTGAAGTAGAAAACTGGGTAACCTTACTTTATTGATATACAACATGTATTATATATGTGTCTCCATGACTCAATGTGTATCTATTTATATATATTATGGTACTGATTAAATAATAAGGAAATGTACAGGTAAAGTATATAAAGAGATCGTTGGAAGTGCATATTATGTGGCTCCAGAGGTGTTAAAACGGAGTTATGGAAAGGAGATCGATATATGGAGTGCAGGAATCATTTTATACATTCTCCTAAGTGGGGTGCCTCCATTTTGGGCTGGTAAGTACAATGTATTAATTATGTTGCAAAAAATCAATTTTAATCACCATTATGCATATTAGTCCTCATCAAATTGCAGCTTTCATCAGTCTATTATGTGGTACATTGATTCAAAAATCATAATAAGCTAAGATAGGTAAAATATCGGTTTAATGATATTGTTTGTTGAACAATTTTAGAAACCGAAAAAGGCATATTTGAAGCTATTTTGGGAGGTAAGCTCGATCTGGAGATGGCACCATGGCCTTCTATTTCAGCTTCTGCAAAAGATTTGATCAGGAAAATGTTGGCTTATGACCCTAAGAAACGCATTACAGCTTCTGATGCACTTGGTAAGTAATTTGGTGAAATAAGGTCAAAATGCTTAGCATGGAGCTGTATTTTATTTATAATTATAGAGACCAAGTTTCATTATTAATAAGATGACTCACATTATTCATTTGAAACAGAACACCCATGGATGAAGGAAGGTGGTGAGGCATCAGACAAGCCTTTAGACAATGCTGTTTTAATTAGGATGAAACAGTTCAGAGCAATGAACAAGATGAAGAAACTTGCTTTAAAGGTACTTCATATTTGAATAATTTGAAAGTGAAAGTGGAAAGACAAACATTGTAGAATCATAACTACTTACTCAATTATACTTGCTTGGTATATCTAAAGTATGAGAAGATAAGAAATAAAATTATAAAATATACTTTTATAATGTCTACCTTTTTAGCTAGTAATAATTTTTTTTCTTCTTGTTTTTGTTATGGAAGGTAATAGCGGAAAACCTTTCAGATGAGGAAATAAAGGGCTTGAAACAAATGTTCAACAATATGGATACTGATCGAAGCGGTACAATTACATATGAAGAACTAAAATCTGGACTGTCCAAATTGGGATCCAAGCTAAGTGAATCTGAAATAAAGCAGCTAATGGACGGTGTAAGTTCAAAATTGTGCAATTTTTTAGAACTTAAATACAAGTTTGATTAGAGGGAACATTCCTAATTCACATGTTTGGTCAGGCTGACGTTGACAAGAATGGAACTATTGACTACCATGAATTCATTACTGCAACTATAAACCGGCATAAACTTGAGAGGGAAGAGAATTTGTTCAAGGCTTTTCAATACTTTGACAAGGATAACAGCGGGTTAGTATGGAGCTCCTTTGCTTTATACTTAATACAACACGTTATTAGAAATATTGCTTGATTAATTCTAATAATATGTTCAAGTCACGTACTTTGTTCAAATGGGAGATGAGGCTTATCTTAAGTTTGGTTTGGTTGTTTGTTCAGTTATGTAACAAGAGAGGAGCTTAGACAAGCTTTGGCTGAATATCAAATGGGAGATGAGGCTACTATAGATGAAGTCATTGATGATGTTGACACTGACAATGTATGTTATATATACTCTACTATTAGCATCTTATAAGCGCTTCTAAATCTTCTTTTTTCTTCTCTATGTGAATTTCAACTTATGGTCGAGCTTTCAATTTGCAGGATGGGAGAATTAATTACCAGGAGTTTGTAGCTATGATGAAGAAGGGGACCTTGGATAATTATGAGAAAGAGAAACCACGATAATTGTGTGATGTATTTGTGAAAAATAACATTGTCTTTTCTATATTTTTCTTGCTGCATTCTGGTCGAGATTGAATCACTTGAATCGGTCAACGTGTGTAGTAGCCTAAAATTATATGGCACTTGAAATGCAAAACTTTGTACAGCTATCTGGTAAATAAATTACATGATGTACCCAAAGAATATGACTTAAATTCTGAAGTCCAACAAATAATTACACTACAAATTATGGTGCCCGTTTGTGTGTCTTTTGATATAAGAGGTTATTTACATTCTGAAGTTGCTAATCTTCTAGATTTGTTAAGTTCAACTTCAAATATTTTGGAATAGATCATTTCTTAACTAATCTACTTAAAAATTTAAAAAGATTGAAAAGACAATTACCTTTTTCAGATTTAATCTGAACCAGGGACTCAATGCGATGAGAGTTGGACATTCAAAATCCAAAACTCAACCTCACATGTGGCTGCTACTGTACTAAAGTTGATGCTTGCATTGTACAATGCGAAATAGTTGCAAAGAAAATAGGGGTTTTACTGAAACCCTATTAGCAAGCAATTCAGTGAGGTGCTTAGAAAATTACTACTTCAAATATCCAATTAATCGTATTCTTCTTATTATCACCCAAAAAAAAACATGTGCAAATTTCAGCTGTTATTCCAGACACTAATATCAGTGTGGTAATTTACTAGACAACTCATTTTACATATATATAACTTTGTTCGCGATACATAACAGATTTGTTATCACAATTTTCTAACAAAATTTCTACTAGGTAGTATTGCAGCTGCTTACTTGGCCAGATATTCTACAATACTTTTGAATTTTGCCTTTCCCTCAAGAACAGATCCTTCCCAAAACTGAAAAGTAAAGGCATATAAGTAAATAAACTAAATCCAAAAAAATTCTTTAAATCAATTTTCACTTGTGAAGATTTAATTATTTTAAACAAACATGGATAAAATGTTCATAACAGAACAAACCAGCTTGTTCTCCCACATAATTATTACTAGTATTATATGTTCAAGTCCATACAGGTAAATGTAAATAGCTCTTAACAAGTTTGTTACAGCCCTATCAGAAAGAATAAGGTAAAACTGCAAGATACATCAGAAGTTATGCACCTTGAGGATATTCCACGAGAAAAGATAGAATCTCTTATACGTCAGAATCGGAAATGGATTCTCTCCATTAGAATCCTCTCCATTTTTCTCATCCCTACCATCTCAACCCTTAAACTCAATCTCCTCTTTTCTTTACATATTTAACTCACTTTCTCTATCTCATGTTTGATGGCTCATATTTCACTTGAGAAAAATTGAAAGATTTTCAGGGAGAGAATCCAAATCACCATTAGAAGTGGGTAGGGTTGGTTCCTTTGGTCACCACTTTTTTTCTTTTTGGCAGTAAATTATTTTTCTCTTTTTTCGAAAGAGGCTTAAACTATATAGTTTTCTTCTCTAATTTTCAAAATTACACCCTCATCCCTAGGAGATGATATATACTACAATTCTATATATTAAAGGAAATGAAACTGAGCAGTAATAATGAGCAACTATGAACAATCACCTAGGCACATTTTCCTTTATCTACTACAACTTCAAGCATCAATGGCAGCTGATTTTAAAGTTTAAACACCTTATTATTATTTTAGGACTTTAAAATATGAAATAATGTTTTTAAACATCCACATTATGGGTTTTAAAACTTAATGAACAATCTTGTTTTTACCTTCTAAAATCCCACAGTTAATAATAAATGTTCAAAACTAACTATTGATGACAAGGAATTATAGAGAGAGTAACAAAATTCATTAGGAGGTTTGTTTATATTAAAATGAACCAAAAACTAATTTATATTCACTGAGAGAGAGAAAGAGGGGAGTTTATTTTTAAAATGAAAAAGAAGAGAGCAACATACTCACCTAATCGCTTGGGGATGTAATGATATGGTTCTTTGGACTGAGTATCCAATGGTGTGAATCGAGTACTAGACCAGCTCTTGAACTGAGTTAAGAAAGGGAACAAGACTAAAGCAAAGAAAAATAGCCCATATAGACAGAAAATTCAAGGCTTATAATAGTAGACCTAGGATTCAGAGATCTTCATATAAGAGTAGCCTGGGTCTTTGGTGGACTCTCCTCCACTTATGATCCTCTATTTTTTCTGCCCTCCCCATTTCTCCTTCTAATGAGAAAAATCTTTTGTTGTTGATGTTATTTTCTTGTAAAACAGAGAATTAGTAATAACTTGAAATAATAATATCTGGCCATGAGATTTTAGCTTCCTTGCGAACGTATGAATGAATGTGGTATCCGGGAAGAGGCACCTTGTCTATTCACCTGAATGCCACATACGGGAACCCAGACAAGCCAACTAAGAAACTAAGTAAATAACTAAGACATGGATTATGGATAGGTATAGCCGCGTAGGCTTACTTAATTATTGTTTGCCTACAACCGTTAACAAAATGGCTGATTTGATCAAGTCCTTGACTTTCAAGATTAAGACTTACAAATTTTAGCATTACTATTCCTTCCCCTGTGTTGTTGGCAAAAAGAAAAATCTGAAATTTACAACATTTTTTTAGATATCACCGGGTTCACATGTACAACCAATTCTTCAATTTCAAGATCGGGAATAAGTACAAAACCAAAAATCATCTTTAGGTTTAGAAAAGACATTTGGAAATAAGATAACTTGATACACATAAGATATATGACTATGACATGAGCTCAAGAAGCAGAATTTCATCCCATTTGCTTATTTGATGTATCATGAAATCATAATCTTGTTACCTAAACTGCTTATTTATATATCCTCAGCAGTGAACTAGTGAAAATCACTCCCTAACATTGTTCAATTCTACAAAGCAGTGATAAAACTAGATAGCAATGATTAACAGAAGGTTTCACATGTAAAAAATAAAATGAATTAATTACCACAAGATTGTAATTGGCAAATAATAATAATGAGAAATCAGGTGTGATCAGGAGCGGAACTAGCACGATCCTTTTGAATCTGTTGCCTCTGCTTATCGGCGAGTTTATCAATTGCGGAATGGACAGCCTCGCGGCCTCCGATGAGCAAGCGGGTCACAATTTCCGGGTCGGTCTCAAATCGAGCGAGTTCGAACTCTTTACGAGCGCTGTCTCTTAGAACGTCGCGCCAGAGAACGCCTTTGGAATCAGGCCAGGTAAAAAAGCGTGAGGCACGAAGAATGTCCCTGTAGAGACTGAGTGCTTCTCGGCGAGTGCCGGTGAGTCGCCTCCGATTCAACAACTCGTCTTCTTCGTCGTCGTTATTATTCTTATCTTTTTTAACTAGATGCCTATCAAGAAGTTCTTCAACGGTGTCAGGACCCTCGTGCAATAACCGCCATCCACAACCGTTTTCTCTTTTCATTTTCACTTTCACATCCATCCAATTCCAAACACTTCGCCATTTTCCTCTCATTTTTCTTCTTCTCTTCCCTCTATGCCTCACGCCACTTTTTTTTTTTTTTCACAGTTTAAGATGTTTTGTTGTGCCAATAAACCTCACCTCTGGTCCTTTTTTTAATCACGCCTCTTGGGCTTAAACTAACAATATTCACACCCCAATTTAAATATGATGGAATAAATTTGAGTTAAATTGCTCTTATATTACTAGATTCAACTAAGTATTCCATTTACTATATCTTTTTAAGATAAAATTATTATTGTTATATTTAAAATTCACATTCACTATTATATCATATATAAAAAAAAATTAATTTTCATACGAATTTGATATTTAAAAAAAAAAAATAGTACGTATGCATATTAAATTCCAATTTATTGGAATATATCTTTGTAAATCTCTATGTAATATGCATTTTAGACATGCAAGAAAAGACATGTGACATTTTCGTAAAAGAAAAAAACAACGACATGTGATAATTTGGTCACAAAAAAATAAGTGATTGTAGCCTACACTTTGGATTTAAAAAATATTTCTTTGAATCTATAATAAATAAATAAAATAAATCTTCACTAAAATATTTTGAACATGGTTTACCTTTATGAAATATATTTGCAACTCCTAACTTTATCAAAAGGACTAACACTTTGGTTTAAACAAAAGGACTAACATTTGTTGTTATTAAATTGGAAGAAAAATATAAAAACTATATAATGACATTATGTGTAAAATTAGGGGTGGGAATAAGTCAGGTCAAACTTTGAAATATCTGAGTCTGACCTACTATTAATTTTTTAAGTCTATCATAGATTTTTATATTCGGCCTGTCTGATCTTTTTAAAAATCTGGTCTGACCTGAAAGTCTATTTAAAAACATTATTCAAAATGTTATATTTTATACTCTTTTTTTAATAGACTAAACTATGCATTTATATAAAAAAGGAAACTAATAAAATTATAATCAAATCTAATAAAAATAATAACTAACAAGTCTTCACTGCACGAACCTTCCAAGAAAACAAAAAAACAAAATGAATTTATAATTAGTCTCTATACACATATAAAGCTACATGCTATATCCATGCCAATTTACGTGATGTTCTACTTATACCAAATTATACTCTCCACATACCAATATCTCCACATACTAATACCAATGTACATATCTATATATATTAAACAACAAATAATTTTTCCAACTAAATGATTTTTAAAATATCTGAAACAAAAATCCTTTAAACCCTAAAAAGTGATTTTTGGTTTCAAAGAATAAATTGTTTCTGAAACAAATGCACCTATTATTATTTCTCAAACAAATATGGAACGACTACTCAGTGATTGCCTAATTGAACAGCTACCGAATATAAAATTGCTATCAAATATGGAACGGCTACCGAATATGAAACGACTACTGAGTGATTGACTAATTGATAAACTTTAAAATAGAAAATGATATTATTAATAAATAAATAATAAAATATATATAGACCGACCGGTCAAACTTAATAGATTTTTTTATAAGCTTGAGTCTAACCTATTTAAATAAATAGACTTTAAAATTAGCATGAGCATAGTCTTTTTATTAAATAGGTCAAGTCAGACCAAACCATAAATAGGTCAAGTCATAGTCTAATTATCTCTATCTAAAATAAATCATTTGATAAAAAAAAAGTTAGTGTAATTATCTTTAATTATTTTACTATGAAATAAGTCAGTTTTATTTAAGGAATTGTATAACTATTTACTGGGAGAAATTTGCGCCCACCTTCATTCTCCCTCCGACTATTATTTAGGTTCCTATCCTCACCTTTTATAGGAGTTTGTTTAGATAAAATAATAAACTTAAAAATAAATATATAATTGATATAATAAAGTAATAGTTATATTTTTTGGTGATAACATAATAATTAAGTGAAATTGTATTAAAAATAATATTTTTAATATTGAGGAGATTCAAATTTATATTATATATAACAAATTTAAATAATATGAATTAGTACATATATATAAAATTGCGGAAAAACAATACAAATTTTATTAGTAGGTTTGGTGTGCGACGAGTATCAACACTATAATCCGTCTAAAATTTGAATATCGAAAAGAAAGAAAAAAAAAACTTGAATCTATATATGCTCTCAATGAAGGGGATTGTCCTCTTTAAAGTCCGAACGAGTTCATGGGAATACTTTAAGGTGTAGATTTATGTTTTCATGCCTACACAATATTAAAATTGTTATAATATAGAGTAGTAGTAGAAGTATTTTTTTCAACACTATAATCCGTCTAAAATTTGAATATCGAAAAGAAAGAAAAAAAAAACTTGAATCTATATATGCTCTCAATGAAGAGGATTGTCCTCTTTAAAGTTCAAACGAGTTCATGTGGATACTCTAAGGTGTAGATTTATGTTTTCATGCCTACACAATATTAAAATTGTTATAATATAGAGTAGTAGTAGAAATATTTTTTTCAACACTCACTCTTTTATTAGATGAAATTCATGTGGGTTTCTCATTTGAGTGTTGGAAAGAAAATGTAGCTAGGATGATCATACATGTAAGTTCGTGCATTGTTGCTAATTATATATACAATAGGAGATACGAATGTTTACTTAAACTAAGTTATTTTAGTTACATGATATTGTCTGTAACCTACCTACTAGCCACTAACGACTCTTATTTCTTCTTCTTAACACTTTCTTCTTCGTTATCCACCGGAGAAAGGTAATTTAAGATTAATTTTTTGTTTGAAATTATCCTCTAAATCATTTTCTCTCTCTTGTTTTTATCTAAATAAGTAGTTTTTTTCACATATATTTAACTTCTCTTTCGTATTTTATCTCTAGTTTCATTGGTTGAACACAACGTTGTTTTGTTTGTTATTTTGGTGCAAAAGTTATTTGATTTTCCATCTTATTGGGCTGTTTGTTTGTTTTAGATTGACATTAGCTTCGAACCATTATAGTTCAATCAATGGTGTTCACGTCGTCAACATTACAAATTTGAAGGGATGAATATTCTAGACACTTAAATTTTTTTCACATTTACAGGTATTATGTCATTTTATGGTATTAACTAGGATGCTATAAGAGTAAGAGCTTGTTTGTAGATTCATCATTTTTATTTTAGCGACTTTGAGTTTATATTGGTCTCGATCAATATATGTTGTTTTTTAATTTAAAAAAAAAAAGTTTTTGCAAAATCACAGTTCTGTCACTAAAGATATTAATGGCATGAGTCATGCACTGTGTCGCTCTCTTTAAGAGGTTTTACAACACTACTCAGAATTGTGCAAGCATACTATCAACCATTCAATAACAATGTATCACCTTTATGTTGCACTATTAGATCGAGTTATAGAGTGAATTCTAAACTGAATGGAGTCATCTATTTATAGAAGAAATTTGCAATGACTTATGGAACAAAAAACGTGCAAGTAATTGGACTGAATAGTTCAGTAATAGGCTAGGAGAAATAGGAGGTATTGGAACATATTCGTGCACAAGAAAGTGGAAAAAGCGAACTAAAAATAAAAATTTACATTTTTTATATTAAAAAATTAATTCACTACTTTGCCTAAGTCTAGCCGAATTAGACGACAACGATCGATTTGAATATGTTATCTCTTGTTTACAAAATTTGCTACCATTTGGGACACACCCGAAATGTTTCACCTCCACCTTATATATACATATGGACTTGCACAATTTTTTCAATTCACACTATACTAATTATTAACTTACAACAATATATTCTATCAATTTAAATGAACGAAAATATTTTTTAGTCAAACTAATAAACTATCACCTAAACTCAGTTTAATCACAATGTTTAAATCTATTTAACTTACTAATTTCCAATGATTGATTCTTTTTTAGTCACTATATCCAATCCAAAGAATGATAAAAAGCATAACAAATAAAACATAATAAAAATATAAATTTATCATGTCTTGATTTTATCGTAATTAATTTACTGTCTTATTAACTCAAGAAATATAAAACTTATAAAACAAAAATTCAACACAACCATTAAGCATCATCGCGAATTTGATCGAAAGTACTTACAAACTAGAAACCTGGCCAACAAACTTACTGATCCACCGTTTTATGACATTCACAAAATGTGTATCAATAAATTCGAAAAGTCCTTGATATGGAATTATTAATTCAGGGTCTTCATCTTCCTTATCCAAATATTTAGGCTGCCAATAAACTTTGACTCCGTTTTTAAAAATAGGTTCCTTGATCTTCATGTATTGGGCTCCTTTGAGTTCACTCAGTGGAAGGGGTGGTGTCTTCCATGGAGATAATGGAATCAAATCCTTCAATTGTGTCAATTTTGGTTGCTCCTTCTGCTGCTGCTTGCAAAAATAAACCATCTAGTAAGGTTATTAAAAAATATAAGTCTTGAGAATTTCTAATGAGGCAACCAAATTGAAAGAGTTATAAATTTGGTATCTTAACATTCATTAGAATTTGAAAATTGGAATTTATAACAAACTCATATGCCTGATACAGTTAGGTTTTCTTCTTTTTTTCCGTAACAGCATAAAAATCGATATAGAAGTTCAGAATTTAAATCCAATTTCTATTAATTAAATTTTTGAAATTAAACACGAAATCTCTTAACAAAAATTATGAAATTACGTAAAAATTTATTATTTTATTAATTAAAGTTTTTAAAATTAAACACAAAATTTTCTTAATATTATAATATATATCATGAAATTGTATAAAAATTTATCATTTTATTTTTATATAATTGATAAAAAAACTTATAATAAAATTTTAAAAGTCTCTAACGAAATACGATTGAAATGAGGTTATGATAAAAAATAGTTTAACACTATAATATTTACAAACATAAATTACTAACTTGATAAAAAAAATAAAAAAATTAAAGAAGCAATAGGATATTTTCATGTAACTTAAATGACTATAAGATGCATTTTGTCTAAAAAAATATTTAGGCTAAATTTTAATTTTGGTATCCATTTTAGTAAACTCCAATTTTAATCTCCTAATTTTTTTTAAAGCAAAACTTTATTAAAAAAAATAAAGAAAAACAATTAAGAGACATAAACTAACTAAGGAAAGAAAAAAAAAAGTCAAACGAATTAACCAAATCATGCAGATTTTCTAACTATTGGGTAGAAATTATATATAATAGTGTCTTGTTGCATATTCTTTTTATTTGATTTAAAAATCACTTTGTAAAATACTTTTAATAGAAAGTACAACAATCTATTATTTTCGTGTTATCTCTATGATTTGTTTTACTAAAAATTTTATTTTTTAAAATTCTTCAATGTCTCTAAGTTCTGATCAACTATGTGATATAAATTATCATAAATAATAATAACATTTGAATATGTCATTTTCGAGACCATAGTATTTGAGTTGACTTCCAAATCATAAGAAATTTGATGATTTTGAACAGTATTTTTATCTAACATTATATCTCTCCAAGAACCAATAATCTGTATATCTAGGAATTTTAAATGTCGACGCTAACACAATAACTTAAGTGATGTCTACAAAAGCTAATGTGAAGTTTGAATTTAATTTTAAATTATTTAATATTATTTTCATAATTTCTAAAAGTAAAAAAATAAATAAAATTTGTTATCTTTGCATTCAAAATTTTATTTAAATTAACTTTATTTACTTTAAACATGTATCAATTTTTTTTTAATTTCTTTAATTTTGCATGGCTAAGACTTCAACTTATCAATAAATAAATAAATTAAAAAAGAAATATGATAATAGTCTCGTAACAAAGCATCTGAGCAGGAAGGGCAGTCACCATAACTATTGTACATTTACACTACTGTATTATTATCCAATTAGGTTCTTACACTTAGCCCTTCTAAAGTGTTCCTCAATCACCCTAAGCCCACCTCAGTTGCCAAAGTCATCTCTGACCCTCACTGGTTTGCTGCAAAACAAAATGAGTACAATGTCTTGATGCACAACAAATCTAACATCCTTGTTCCCCTCCCTCCCTCCTATTAGAAAACCTATTAGGTGTAAGTGGATTTTCAGGTAAAAGAGAACCATGATAACAGTGTCAACAAACTAAAGTCAGACTATTGCTAAATGCTTCCATCAATCCTATGGATTTGACTTCAAATCTTTTTATGAAACATGTCACTATTCGCATTATCTTCACATTAGCCAGCACTAACAATTAAGTGGCCAATTCAAAAAATAGATGTAAACAATGCTTTTCTGAATGGCACCTTACAAAAAGAGGTATGCATGATTCAACCCCGTAGATTCATGAGCAATGATAAATCATTAGTCAGCAAACTCTACAAGTCCCCTATGGTCTCAAACAGGCCCTAAGGGCCTGAAATGAGTGTTTCACCATTGCCCTCAAGTTTGGATTTCTTTCAAGTGTGACCCATTGTTCACATATAATATGAATCGTGCCTATATGTACATCATTATCTATGCGGATGATATTCTTATCACAAGTTCATCCTCCTTCATGGTTCAAGATCTCATTACCAAGCTCAACAACCAGATCTCACTCAAACAACTTGGGACACTTGATTACTTTTTTAACATAGAAGTTCATCCAACCCCTAATTGTGGCCTACGTCTGAATCAATCCAAATATGTGAGAGACCTACTTCACAGGACTAACATGTCTAATGCTAATGGAATTGTCTCTCCTATGATAAGCAACTAGATCCGTTGTGAATTTGTGGGTGCCTTTCAATATGCTACGATTACATGGCTTGATATTACCTTCAATATTAACAAAATCTGCCAGTTCATGTCAAGCCCTTTGGAATGTTGTAAAACACACACTCAAATATCTAAAGGGTTCCTTCACTCATGGCCTAATACTTCAAAATGTGTATTTTAAGTTAACAACCATATAAAAAACAACTTAAAAAATGTATCTGAGTTTTTTCCTTTAGAAAAAATAGTTATTTGAATTAAAAAAAAATTAAGTCTATCATCATTTAATAATCATTTTGAACATGGTTTATCTGTTTTCATATTGTATTTTCAACAGATTTTTATGCACTATATTTGCAAATATGTTAAGCAAAAAATTATTTGCAACTGTAACTTTATCAAAAGGACTAACATTTGTTATTATTAAATATGATGAAAAATATATAAATTATATAATGATGTGTAAAATATATCATTTGATAAATAAAAAATTAGTGTAATTATCTTTAACTATATTATTATAAATTATGAAATTAGTCAATTTTATCTAAGGAATTGTAGAATTCATTTTTCACTTGGAAATGGCAGTTAACAGGAATTACAGATCCTTCAAAAGAAAAACATAAATTAAATCAGGTTCTTATATGGAATAGAGATTTGATGTTATTACAAAGAGATACACAATATATAATTGGGTCAGTGACCTTGCATATCAAGCATTTCATCGAGTCGTTTCAATTTGTCCAATCCTTCACTAATCAAGTAACGGATCATTTGCTTGTCATTGCAGTTTCGATTATTTTCCATCTCTTGTCTAATTGTTTGCCTCAGTTCACCTGCACAAGCAATTACATCTCAACAAGTAATCATTAATCATAATTAAATTTGATTAATTATGCATAACATGTCATGAATCGTGATTAGATAGATGATATGAGAAAGTATACCTCTAGCAGGAGGAGGTGCTCGACCGGCAACTCTCAAAGCTTGCCTGTAAAGCTTGAATACTCGAGCACGAATAAGGAAATCCTGTAGATCCATGGAGAAACTGTACTTGGAGATTGGAGAGAAGCAATTCCGTCACAGAGGATAGAGTAAAAAAGCAAAATCATCAGCTGTGCATTTTCGCAAACATGTGGCGTGCGTTTTCAATCATCGTAGATAGATAGAAGGTGCATTCCTATTTGCTACTAGTAGCTACAATTAAATAATGCATTCTTAAACAGAACAGAAGAGAGAATAGAAGAAAACTTACTCCGTTTTCTATGTGATGACGATAGTCTCGCTAACTCACCGACTGCAATCAATTTTAACAAGCAACACCGTTATATTTTCTCATTTTCTTTTTGTTAGCGCAACACCGTCTATTGTCTTTTATGTTGGTTAGTTACTGGAATTGGGATCTCTTCTTTTTGAGATTAGATATTGGTGGAACCCACTTTTTATAATGGATTATACCACTAACTAACTCATGATTTAAAAGGTAGTGCACTAAAACAATTTTACAAATCTAATTAATTATTATAGTGGCTAGTTGTCATTGGCAGTCAATATTCACATATCTCATTTGTATTTATTTTATTTGTAAATTGAGCTTTTTATTTCTTCTAAGAAATATAAAGGATTTTAACACTTTTAATTTTATAAGATAGAAAAGACTTCAAGATCCACTGTATATGTCTTATTGTGTATATGTTGTTACATTTTCTCACATTTTGCACATGAATATTATATTACTGATATATTAAAAACGAGATTGGTAACTTACCCCACATGTACTCATTTTCCATCTTCCATCTATAATTCATGTCACCTCAAAATTAGGTTAAACAATTTGGTGTTAAGATTGTGAAGGATAGAAGAGTAGCTTGTGTAGCATTAGAGGTATTTGTCGTCTTATGTATGAAAATCTCAAAGGACAAATCTTTCCAATTCATCTTCTCACTCGCATAATATTTGTCTTAAAATCATTGAACCAATTCTAAAATAAATATGAGATACACATATAGAAGATGCAAAAAATTATACATAGAGGATAAGTGGTCAACCTAACTATGTCATATCAATAATAACATAAGTTTTGGTATCTAGTTTTGCAATGAAATATGTGAAGGGTAACAATGTAAATGTTATAAGACTTAAAAAATGTATGTGTAATCATAAAATTTGATTTTGGGAATACCATACCAAAATATTAGGAAAACAAACAATGTTATGTGAATCTGACGAACAATTTATACTTAGAAGAAATTATAGATAAAACACGAAAGAAAACTATATTTATGTAAAAATCATTTATTTATATAAATACATACGAGAAAATAAAATAATTATTTTTTTGTTGAAAGAGAATAAAATAATTTAAATGAGTAATTCTTAACAAAAACAAATAAGTGATATGATATATTAATAATGTGATAGAAAGAAAAATAAAAATAAAATAAAGTATTGAATGAATGAAAAAAAAAAATAAAGGTGTATATGTATAAGTACACCTACTAATATTTTGTTTATCTTTGTCTTAATTTATATTTAGAACCCACGTGTCGTTTTTGATGATTTGATCAAAACTAAACAAGTGACACAAAGTGACGAAATTACGAGCAGATACATGCATATATATATATATATATATATATATATATATATATTAAAATTACATTCAAAGGATTCTAATTCTAAAAAGGTATGCGTATGCTGCATCAGAAAATCAAAGAAGAAAACGACACTCGTTCGAAAATGAAATCTTAAGGAAGACCTTAGCCTGCATCAACCGCAACCTCCTGTTTAATAAACAGCATGTTTTTTCATGTGCCTTAATATAAACACGGTGACTTTGAAAAATTAATATGGTTATATACTATTAAAATTAAGTTATTAATAATTAAATGAGATGTCATCAATGATTAATCCTTTTAGTTAATTTTAATAGATATTATAGTTATGTACATAGAGACATATTTTAAAAAAAAAACTAATAATTAAAAAATTAATAATAACAATACATATTCTGTTTTTTATTCTAGTGTGGAATTTGTCTATAAAATTATAATAAAATAATAGTAGTATAGTAATTGTATATGTAGATATATTGGGCAAAGCTAAGGAAAGAACGTTTGTCTTTGTCTTTATGGAATCAGAGCGATTTGTTTGACCAAATTAACAAAGCCTTTTCACAACACAATTTCCCACCTTTATTGACACAGTCAAAATAGAGTACTTGATAACGTAATAATCAGTAATAAGTTAAAACTTGTCTTCTGTTTCAAGTTTCAACGCATGGCCATCATATTTATATATAAACGCATAAAGCTATCTAGTTTTGTGACTCCAACAATTTCAGATCTCTCTAGCTAGCAATCATGGAGAAAGATAAACAAAGTAAGCTAAGGAACAAGATCTTGAAGATAATACCAAAAGCAGCAGCTGCAATCACCGTTACATTTCAAAACGGTCCTTTCAGTCCTGGAAGGGATCACAAATTCAGATCAGACAATAACACAAACAGGTGGCAGAAAACTCATTTTGGTAAGGGTTTCTCTGGACCCATGATTCCTCCCGAAGCTAGAACAAAACCAAAAGGTGAAACTCAAGAACCCACTTCACCAAAAATATCTTGTATGGGACAGATCAAGCACAAGAAGAAACATCATAATATTGCAAAAACACTTCCTACACACGGTGATAACAGTGCCGCGTCGACTCCAAAAGACACGGAGGTGAAGAAATCGAAGTTTCAGAGGATGTTTTCACACAGATCAAAATCGAAATTTGCAGCGAAGAAACCCGATGAGTTTGTGAATGGAGCGCCGCCGATGGGTGAGATGAGGCGTTTCGCGAGTGGACGTGAGAGTTTTGCTAATTTCGATTGGAAGGGTATGATAGAAGCTGAGGAAATTAATCAAAGGGAATGTTATACTGATGCAGAGGAAGATGATGAGATCTTAATTCCATTTTCTGCGCCGATTTTGGGTGGTGGTAATGGTAATGTTACATCTAATTTGAACTTGAAGCCACGAAATGAAATTAATCTGTGGAAGAGAAGAACAATGGCACCACCTAGGCCTCTTCAGTTGAATCCAGTGCTTACGGCTAAATGATTTATTATTCTTTCATTATTATTAATTGTTCATTTTAATATGTGTGGCAAATACTATCAATCATTATTGGCTACCTGTATAGAAATCTCAAGCCTTTTGATAAAAACATATTGAAAGTTAATAAGATAAGGAAAAAATTGATGAATTTTTGAAACAGCTGTGGGAATTGTCATTTGTCGGGTAATTGTTGAGAACAATGAATCAATGCTCGTTGAGAAGTTTGACAAGAAAGAGTAAAATACAAAGTGGTACAGGTTGGTGAGCTTGCTTTTTTGTCATTTTCTTATACATGTGTCTGCCATTACATTTTCTAATCAATTTCCTTGTTGATTCCATTTACACCAGTCATTTTTCTCAACGTGGTTAGTATTCAATATATTTATCGTTTATAAGCATAGTTATCCATCGTAGATTCATAATTATAGTGCCGTCGTTTTCTCATTTCCAATATCAATCAAAATAGTTTTTTAGTAATTAAATAATTATTCATCTCTCATGTGATTTTATATTTAATTCTTTAATAATTTTTATTTAATATCTCTTTATCAAATGTATAAAAAGACTCTTAAAGTTATCGAACAATGACTTGATAAAATAATTGAACTTTAAACTAGTATAAAAATAAATGCAAATATGTGCTCTTCGAGTATTTATTAGTGTACTAAAGGTTAAAAGTTTATATTAGAAGTTGTAGATTTTATTTTCTCAAAAAATTAAATAACATTTTTTTTCCAAGACATAATTATTATTTATAGAATTACTAACATGTGCCTTTAGTGTATTTGTTAATATTACCCTAATATAAATTAACAATTTATATATGTTTACTATATTGTGAGTTTTAGTTTCAAATAAATGAACTATAGGCAATGTATCAATTAATCAAAAAGTGAATAGATAAATTGATCATTAAAATTGTAAACGTTGGTTAAATTAATATCTAAATTTTATAAATTCAAAAATGTATTCATGAAATTGTAAAATATCAATTAAAATAGTTCATATACAAACTTTTATCGTTAGATATTTTAATTTGAGATTATAATTGAATGTGGGTTTTATCTACGTTGAACTTACATCAAAGTAATCTTATCGAGAGAGAAATTTGTGAGTAATTGTACATGAGTTAATTATAAATAAATCAATCCATAAAATATTTAAATTTTATAGAAAAATAAATTTAGATTGTGATGACATATATTGATATCGCATACGCTAATGGGTCAAATATTTAATTAACATATCACATCATAATCTATAACGATAAAAATTAAATATAAATTAATTTAATTACTATTTTATAATTTAAAAAATGTATTTATTAATTTAAAAATATATTTAATTGACTTACGCTTACTATTTAAATGATTAATTTAACTATTTACTCACTAATCAAAATATCTATTATATATATATATAGTCATTAAAAAATATAGTGGGGCTCTGATGCCGTCCTGGCAGGCATAACACTGTAAGTCAAATAATTTGAATAAAAACTTTTCTTAATTAATTCGTTCACATTGAGGTTCAGTTTTGAATTACTACTATACAAGGTCTTTTTTTTTAACTGAAAAGGATAATTTCAATAAGATTACAACCACACAAGATGTGATCATTAGAAACCAGAAAGTGAATGGATTTGGATTGTCTAAATCAACAACTAGAACCAAACTCACAACTTAAATAAGACATTTGTTCGCCGTCAATAAAAGCGAAAATAAAAAATTTATTGTCATTTATTTAGTTACGGATTAAACCGACTATTGCTGCACACATGTATTTTTAACTATAAATGAACTCAATAATGACATGTTTAATTACATAATTGGAAGATAAATGAAGTAGGGAGGGGTTGTAAAATATGGTGTTATTTCTATTAAAGTTTTCATTCACAATAATTAATTTTTATTTATGTGAAATGTTTTATAATCTAATTTTGGTGTAAAATTAATTTAAATAGTAATAAATTTTAAAGTTTAATTGACTTGTTCGATCAGAATAAAAAAATTTACACGGTCAATACATTTACTATTTAATAATTTAATATTTGTTATATATTTACTATATATATATATATGAATTAAATTCTAAATTTTGATAGAAATATAAATATTTTTTCAAATGCATTTTTATAAAAATAAATTGTCTTAGTATAAAATTTTTAATGCGCACAAAGGGTGTATAAAAAGTTTAATAGTTACAATCATTCGAGGATATGACTTTAAAAACAATTATAATAAAAATCAACATCTATAATAATTTAATGGTTGTGATACATTTACTATATGTATATGAATTAAATTCTAAATTTTGATAAAAATATAAATATTTTTTCAAATGCATTTTTATAAAAATAAATTGTCTTAATATAAAAATTTTAATGCGCACAAAGGGTGTATAAAACACTTTAGATCCATGCAATACTTGCAAAGAGTAAAAATTTATGTATTGTTTTTTCCTTTTTTCTAAAAATGTTTCGTAGACATTTATGATATATCTAATTGACCAATTAGAGAGATAAAACCAAATTGATCACAAAAAGAAATAGAAAAAAAGTCAAATTACTCTTTGATCTTTGATATTTTTCTTATGTTTCATTTTGATCTTTTACTTAATTTTTGTTCCATTTTAGTCGATTAGCTATAGTTTAATTAGTCACTTTGGTCATTTTTATCAATTTTAATAAAAAAATTGTTAAGTATGTCAATTTGAATGTCGCGTTGGGTTGGTTGAGTCACCCTTCTCCTCTTTATCATCACCCTCCTTCTCATCTTCATTCTCTATTTCTTCTTTGAGCTCCAACTTAAAAAAATAATAAAACTCTAAAACAACAACAATAACATCCATACTTCTCACATTCAAATCCAAATTCAAAATTTCAGCACGTGAGATAAATGAAAAAACAAACCAAAACCCACAAAAAAACACTCTAACAAACCTATAAGTTCATGAAAAATATAGTAAACTCCAAATCCAAAAAGACTTCAATTCACGAAGAAGAAAAAACACCTTAACAAAATCTGGAACAATATTCAACATTAATTCACAAAAAATAAAATCTAAAAACAACAAGAAAAACATAGTGATGATTTCAAATCAGTAGTTTCATTTGATTTTACAAAAGCATAATGATGGTTTAAAATCAATTGTTTCATTTGATTTTACATTTTTGTGAAGAAGAAGGAGGATGAGGAGAAAAATGTATGAAAAACCTAATTTTGACATTTGTATGAGTGACTAAGACAATCTAGTCAGACATCTAGACTCAACTTAATGTTTTTTTTTAATTAAAATTGACAAAAATAACCAAAGTGACTAACAGAATCGTAGTTAAGAAACTAAAATGGAACAAAAATGTTACGCCCGTGTAAATATATATATATATATATATATATATATATATATATATATATATAAAAAAAAAAAAAAAAAAATAAAAAAAAACCTTTGCCAGACTTACTAACCCAATGGAATGGAATAATAGAAAAGATAAATAAAATATAAAAAGACAAATTGAATAATACATATGCCCCTTGCTATTTGGTTATTTTATCATTAATAAAAGATAGAGGGCTTCTTGATGATTTGTTCTCGTCTATTTTACTTTATGCTTAATCAATGTGTGCGAAAATATACTACACATTCGAAGTTCCGTTACTTAATACATCTTTTATTTTACAATAGAATTGAACAAAATCACGTCTATTTTACCGTAAAATTACACATATAATTTATCTTATTTAATGTGAGGTTTATTCAAGTTTATTTTATACAACTTACATTTTAAAAAATATCAATATACTTCACTTTCTATTAAATATTAATATTGGACTTTTAATGACAGAGGTCGTGTTTTGAAACAACAATTTTGTCCTTTCCAAATCCACAACTTTGAGTTGATTTTATTTATTTATTTATTTAAAATTATAAAAGATCACTCATTGTATAGCATCCTCATGAGTAATTTTTTGTTTTACTTTATTTGAAAAAGTAAAAAATATATATATATATATATATATATATATATATATATATATATATAATAATAATAATAATTAAATAAAACAAAACCTTTGCCACCTCATCTCATTCTTTTTCAAATTCATTTTTCCCATTTCCTTTCTCTCTTTCTTCCTCTCGGCAGAAAGCATTCCCCCTCCCCTTCCTCCATTTTTTTTTGGTTGTTTTTTCTTTCTTTCTTTTCCTTCCCTTCTCATTGTTTCTTCTCACTCTATTACTCAAACCCTCAATCCTTAAAAGAGATTTAACATCCCCACAAGCTTAATTTCTCAAACTCCTACAAATTCTTTTGGTTGGGATTTTTGGGTTAGGGTTTGTGTTCTAAGGAAGGAAAAGGGTACCCATCTCTTGAAAGTGGTTTATTGAGA
>NC_021163.2:65587966-65599529 GCF_000331145.2 Cicer arietinum
TGAGAGTTGTTGGAGAGCAAACTTAGACGATTATCCATAACTGTGAGTTGACGACGATCATCTTCATATATTTTTATACTGCTATTATTATTATTTTACTTGTTTTCTATATTAAAGTATTTATTGAAAATTTTGGAAACACAACCTTTGAATTTTATCTCGATTTCGTCAATTATTTAATTTAACTGTCGTTGTTATATAATATGTTATTATTTTGATTTACGTATGAGTTAAAGTATTTAAATCTTGAATTGTTATGCGATTGAATATGTTTTTTCATGAATTATGATGAAAGGATTTTAAATGCGCGTTTTGGAAAATCGGTGTTATTGTTATTAAATCGTTAACTGCGTTAGGTGCACCTAGTTACCTCGTGTTGATTAAGGAGAGTTACCCGTTAGATGGAGCCGCCCCTATGAGAAATGTCATCCGTAGGAGGAGAGAGCTATCAACATGATGTAAGCTCCCTAATTGATACGTGACGATGCGTTGCGGGATTGAGAGGAGAGGGTCATCCGTTAGATGGAGCCGCCCCTAAGGGAAAGGCCACCCTTATGAGGAAAGGGCTATCAATGAGATAAAGACGCCTCTTGGTTCTAAAAATTTGTATTGTTACTTGTTGATTTTTATAATGATTTTAAGGTTGTTCATTTTGATTTCGTTTCATTATTCGTGCCTTTTGTGTTTCCCTTCTATTTGATGGTGGTTGTTGTCTCCTCACTAAGTCTTTGTGACTTACCCCTTTATGTTGCTTATTTTTTTCAGATTCGCAAGCAACTGAGTAGGAATCTATTATTTGATTCAAGTCTCAACATACTTCTTTTTTTTTGTAGGCCTCTTTGATCGATGACCATTTTTGTAACATTTGTTTAGTCTATGTAATTGCAGTTATTTTGGAGTCTAGAAAGTCTATTTAGTTTTTTTTTTAGAAGTGTATTAAGCAATTTGATTATGTTATTTGAATTATGACTGGATTGAAAGCTGAACAGGAATTTTACAAAATTTGGGAATGTTGAAGTTACAGAGGATACTCTGTCGAAATTTCGAGAAAAAGCATATATATATTTTTAAACGGTTAAAGAACAATTTAGTTGTTTAATTGTTAAGTTAATTGATAGGCTTGTCAGACTAGGAGTATAGCTTGTGCGCCGGTCACGACATTAAATTTTTGGGTCGTGACAAAAAATTAATCAAGGGATCAAAATTAAACTTGAAAAAATATAAGGAACTAAAAATGTAATTTAACTTAGAAAAAAATGATATGTCAAAGATGTGATATATTAGTAATGTAATAAGAAGAGAGAGATAAATAAAAAATGAGATATCAAATATGTGAATGAAAATTTAGGATATTTACATATAATTTTTTTTATATTTTACAGGTTGTGGGTAGTCATTTGAATTAATTTTTTACAATGAAAGGTCAAATCAAAAAAATTATTTTTGAAACCACCACGCTAAGAATCATATGTGATGCAATTAGTGATTTGTTTTCCAATGAATGAATCAAATGGAATTCAATGATTTGGTTAGATGTTAAAAATACATATGTTAAATCTCTAAGTTGCGAATTCGAGTTCACTGAGACTATTACATGAAACAATATAATGAAACGTAAGTGTTAATTAAACCATAGCTATGTTTTTACTTTAGACAAAGACATCATATATTCATCCTAACTTTCTTTCATAAAAAAATGAAAGAACCAAATAAGGAGGGAAACTTAATGGGTAGTGGTGGCATGAAGCGATTAGAGGCAAAGCAAGATTAAGCCTTTGTTTGGAAAGTGAAAATCTAAAGCTACAAATTGTAGCTTCGCAATCAACACATATTTGTTTGGAACGTGAAAATCTAAAGCTACTAGTTGTTGTTTCACAATCAACATATATAAGAATGGAACCACCATCAGAACAAACATACTCTAAAAAACTATATTTGATTCTATTTTTGGATGGTCTAAAATCGATTCTAGGTCAATTTGATATCTTTGGATGTACTGTTTGAGTCGAATGGATTTTAATTTTAAAGTTTATTTAAATTTAAAATTAATATCTATAATTTTTTATTTTCAAAATAATTTTAGATTTAAATTTATTATTGACCTTGCTTTTATAAAATTATATATTCAACTGATATCTTTTAAAACAAATCAATTTTATTAAATCAATTTTTGTTACACCAGGTCTATCTAAAAAAATTACTTAAAAGATGTTAAACCCAATAATCCATGATCAATCATTCTATTGTCGTGTACATTTACAAAACTCACATTTCCACTTTTTGATTGTGATTCGTGAATGGTTATGTTCCACCAATATTTATGGTTGCAAATTTTAACACGAACCTCTCTTTTTCTTTTAAAAATCCAATAAACACAAACTATTCAAAATTAAACAAAATAAAATCAATTTATTTTGAAATTGATTCTACACTATTAAATTTTCGTTTGAGATTTACCTTTTTAGAAAATGTATATTGAAATTATAAAGTTTAAAAACATATTTTGAATTAAACGTTTATCTAAAATACTAATAAACATTTCCAATTTTTTTAGCTTTCTAATTGCCAATATTTACTAATCTACCCTTAAGTAGATTTATAAGCATTATTGAGTATCTATCCTTTCAAGTTAATTCTGATTCAAATTGCTGCATTATAAGATAAGTTTGATTTTAGTTCTTAAAAGAATATAGTCTACTCATGTAATTTCATATTCTTTACTTTTAATCTTAATTTTGATTCTAGCCATGTTTTTTTAGGTTTGGATGAATGTGATGGGTAGTGGAAGAAGATGTGAGAGAAAGAAAAAGAAATCATAATTTTTTTTAATATAATCATTTTTTTAATTTATGGTTTTATGTTTCTAAAATATTATTAATGAATTTAAAACCTAAGTGGATTAAAAAAAATGTTAAAATGTTATAGTTAGATTTTTAATATGGTCGAAAGATAAATAAAATTTAATTAATACTTGTTGCAAAAAAAATATTAAAATATTATAGTTAAATTTTTAATACGGTTGAAAAATAAATAAAATTTAATTAATAATTGTTGCAAACAAAGTTCGAATTTGATATCTCCTAAATAATGACCAACTCATTTTTTATTTTAAAGGTCATTATCATAATATGCATTAATTTAAGATTACATCGTACAACTCAAAACTCAAATTGGAGTATCACACACTGGAGTTTAAAATTTTATCATTATTTTAAAAAATTTACATTCTACATATTTTTTACTTATTACATAAGAAATGAGAAATGAAAATTCATAAAATTTTATATGGTAAGAAAATACTTTTTTTTTATTATAATTTCCTTAAAAATATAATGAAATTCATTTTAAAAAATAATCCATTAAAATTTTAAAGTTGTTGAATATCATAAGACCTTTTATAATTTGATATGAAATTTTTTGAATAGCTCAAGACTTTTTAGAAGTAGTAAATATTTTTTAACTGAATACCACTAAATTTCTAGATTTGTTTAAAAAAATGAAACAAACCTAATCTAATATCCCAATACTTTTGGTAATTACATTGAAATCTTCATTGAATAGCTTAAAAAAATTATTACAAAGAAGTATTCTAAAATCCTTTTAAATTTTAATTAAATATTCCTAACTTAATTTGAGTTAGAATCTTGATTGAATCCCTACAAAATTTCATTACATAAAATATCTTTTAAAATTCTTTTAAATTTTAATTGAATACACCCCACTTATTGAGTTAAAATCTTGATTAAATACTTTAAAAAAAATCATTACAAAAAATATATTAAAATCCTTCTAAATCTTAATTGAATACACTTCAATTGGAGTCCTCTGAAATACAAGATGAATCACGTGCGGTATAATTTTCATTTTTATTTAAAAAAAAATCAAATAAATAGTTTAGGTAGAATATTGAAGTTGAAGTATAATTGTGAGTACCAGATAAAATTTGGGTTCAATAAAGAGAAGTATGCTTTGTTTTTGATTTGCCATAGTGTTTGCCTAATGAATACCCAACGAGCAATGGTATTGTAAAGAAATATATTGTGAAATGACAAGGAAGCAAATCCAGTGAACATAAAATGAAAGAAAAGGAGAAAATCCCTAAGTATTGCTGCTATGTGACCAATTAGGCATAATGTTTAATTAAGTTGATAAATACACATATGAGATAGATGTATTTAATAAGTGACACGAACCCCTTGGTACCTGAGGATTTCCCCAATGAGCTCTCCTTTCCCTGAACCAACATACCTTCCACGAATCTGACCATCTCTAATGAAAAGAAAAGTTGGAACCTGAATTACTTCCATGTCCCTCAAAAACTCCATACAGCTCTCATTCTCATCCCCATTCATCCTCGCAAACACAACCGTATCACTCATTTGTCTCGATAGCTTTATCACCGTTGGATAAACCTTTACACACGGCCCACAATGTTTAAGCCCAACATCAAGTACTATTAGTTTCTTATCAATCTTATGATCCTCAATCACTTTCTCAACATCCTCTCTGCTATGCAGTTGCACCACACCTGAATGGTTATCACCGTAGTATAACACATCTCCAACTAACTGATCTGGACCAATCCCTTCCTCTTCGTGTATCTTCTCCTTACTCTTGTAGAAACTGAAGTGAGGTACTTTTTCTACTTTCTCTCTTTTACATAGTTCTTTTGTTTTCTCTGATTCGTCTCCCATTACCAGAACGAACTCAACGTCGTTACATGTTCTACTTAGTTCAACTAAGAAAGGATATATCTCTATGCTCTCTGAACTGTCTCTGCTCGCGTATTCTACCACAACCAGTTTATCTTTTGCTGATTCTAGTGCTTCGTCGAACTCTTCAATGCTGTGGACACGCTGAACTCTTTCGTCTGATTTTTCTTTTCTCTTTGCATCTGAAGCTGCTGTGGCTTTCGTGATGAAACGTCGCTGATTCTCATGAGAGGATACTCTCATGTGAGACGAATGGTTTTTCGTGTGAAAATTAGGTAAAGAAGAAGAAAGGGAATGAAGGGGAAGGAACTTAGGGTGGATTGAAGGAGCAGGGATTGGAGGTTTGCATATGAAATTGCAGTGGTTGATTGCAGTAGCCATGGGGAATGGATCAGAGAAAAGAAGAAAGGATAACAGAGATATGGGAAGGAAGAACATAGAAGTAATTAATCATTATTAGTAAGTAGAAGAAGAATCATATCCCCTTGCTTCATATGTGGTAAATATTCATCACACGTGTCTTTTCATTTTAGATTATAAGAAAACAAAAATATAACATTGATGATATATGTACAATAATCTGCATCACAATTCCTCTTCAAAAATCACTAGTCGCTTTTCATTATCTGTTTTGTTTAACACACCTGTTATAACATTATCTGTTTCGTTTGACACACCTATTTTCTTTTATATATACAAATATGCATAGACATGATTATGATACTCAGTTCTCATACGAATACAAAATATAATATTTTTTTTAAAATCAAATACAAATACATAAATGAAAAATATCATTTTTTTATATAATTTAAATAAAAAAAGTTAAATCATTCAATTCGCAATACAAAATTACGATAAAAATTTAAAAAATTAAAAATTGTGTTTTATAAAACAATAAATAAACTTAAATATATAAATAATATTATATTAATATAAAAAACAATCATCATTTCTCACTCAACAAAATAATAACGAAAAAGCAAAGTATTCACAAGTACAAGTATCAATATCATATAAATATAGAGAAATGATATTTAAACATATTTTAAAAAACAAATACAAATGATCCCCACATAATCGCTCTTCATTTAATTTTTTTTCTTCCTTTTTATCTCTTTTTTTTTTTACTTTTTTTTTGTCCCCTTCTATAAAAATAAACCTCACACATTCATCTTCCATAATTACTGATTCTTTCTTTTATTTACTGATTTTAATCAAATTTTTAATGAAGTAGCTTGAATAACCTTATCTCCTCACTTGCAATATAACTTCTCATTTTCTTCTTTTCCACAATGTTGAATTTCAAATTTTGTCTTTCATTTAAGAATGTGTTTTTTTTAGACATTAGTATTGAGAAAAATTGTAATTGTTTTTGGTACATTATTTTGCTTTGATATGAATTTTTGTTTTTTTGGATTCATACACGTTTTTATAGGTTCATACCTTATTTTTTTGCTTTTAATTAATAATATAAATATTATTAGTTAATGAAGTACAATAGGTGGTTAATGCCTTATTTTTGTCTAAAAATTAGGGTTATGAACTATTAATCAATGATGTTAATTATTTTTGTCTAAATATTAAATTTCATCACTGTTAATCAATGATGTTAATCAAATTTGAATTGTTAAGTTTTATCAATGTCTAAATTTTTGGTAGGTCTAACACATTTTATATTATATGATTAATAGTGTGTTAATTTTGGGTCTTTCTGGTTTTCTGTTTCTGGTTAATAGTGTAAATATTATTGGTTAGTAATAGGTGGTTAATGAATTATTTATGTCTAAATGTGGTAGGTCTAACACATTGCATATTATGTGTTTAATGGTGTGCTAATTATTGGTTACTAAAGTGCATACAATGGTTAATGATCGGATTGAATTATTTTTTGTAGTTTTTGTGTGACATTTGCAATACCATTTGTAAAAATAAGTCATTAACCACCTATTCTACTTCATTAATCAATAATGTTTATATTATTAACCAAAAGCAGCAAAATCAGGTATGAACCCAGAAAAATGTGTATGAATCTAAAAAAACAAAAATTCATATCTAAGCAAAACAATGTACCACAAACAATTGCAATTTTTCTCAATTCTAATGTCTAAAAACACCCATCAATAAACAAAAGACAAAATTTGAAACTTAACATCGTGTGAAACAAGAAAATGAGAAGTTATCTTACAAATGAAGAGATAAGGTTGTTCAAGTTACTTCATTAAAAAATTGATTACAATAAGTAAATAAAAGGAAGAAGAAAGAATTATGGAAGAAAAGAAAAAGAAATGTGTGAGGTTTGTTTTTGTAGAGGAAGACAAAAGAAAAAGTGAAATAAAAGAGATAAAAAAAAAAGGAAAGAAAAAAATGAGATAAATTAAATGAAGAGAGAGATTGTACACAGACCATGTATTGTGTTTATATTTATTTTAAAAATATGTTTAAATATCACTGCTCATAAATATAAAATACTTATCATTTTAAGTGTATATATACTTAGTAGATACATGCTAGTTTTTTGGGCTACTACATTTAAGAAAATGTAAGCTGCAGTTTCATTATCACATGCAATAAAATTACCAAAATCATAAAGAACTTGAAATCTATGATTTCACAAAAGAGAAAATTATCTTATTGTTTGTTTGTTTTTGGAATTAAGAAAACTTTATCTTGATGTAGTAGAAACATGCTCAGTCTCAATTTGGCATATTAATTAATTTACCAATGTGTGGTTTTTAATGCTTAGTTTGGTCATAAGATGAATTTAGGTATCATTACATTTGAGGGGTCGGTTAATTTAACTGATTTGAATTAATTATTGAAAGTGTCAAAGACCGAGATAAATCCTAGTGAAAATGTAAAAAATATTAAATTATTAATTATTAACATTTGTCTATAAAAAAATATATTATTTTTTTTTGTGAATTTGGTATCTAACACATAGAATTAAGAAACAATCACACACCAGCCTAAAAATTAACAAAAAAAATGATTGAGTGCAATTTTTTTCAAAAGCCTAAAAATTCTAATGAAATTAATCCTATTAATTAAATAAAAAAGATCAATTTGAAACCTAAAGCTCCCTTGAGTCGGCCTTGAATTAGTATAAAAACAAACTCATCCCTAAAACACAATATACTTTTAAGCTCCCGTGAATTACTACGATCATATGTAGCTTTAAAGCATATATTAACCATTAATGTTTGCATATAAAACGGATGGCATATCCAATTGAAGGACACCCACATTGCAGCATTGAAAACAAGAGTTGCTTTCTTTTCTTACCCCCTATAATGGACTTCCCCTCGCTTGGGCCACCAAATTAAATCCTTAGCAAACACTTGGGGCATCATTGCCCTGCTTTGCGGCTAGGTGAAGCAAGCCTCTAACTTACCATAATTAATTATTCATAACAAAAACTACTTAATAGAGATTAACATGTGTCCACTTTGATAAAATTAAAGTCAATTTTGATAATGTGTACTGCAAAGCGATGGAAAACTCCTTTTTATTAATTTCGGGCGAAAACATAAGCACTTGACAGTATTAAAGTTAAAAAGAAAGCATGTAGTAATAGTAGTAATTAATGTGGTGAACTGAAGTTGTGAGTGAGTCAATGTTTTGGGTGCAAATCGAGGACCTTCATCCATGATTGACGCGTGGAGATTTCCGACCACCACCTTGAGACGTTGTCTCTTGAAGAAGAAGTGAAGAGAGAAGCCGTGTCGGCATCAGCGGAAGCAACCAAGTAGTGGATATTGGGAAGATGTGAAAGGTCGGCGAGTGTGAATTCATCACCGGCCAAGAAACGAGTCTCCCCAAGCCTCTTATCGTACACATCAAGCACTTTCCCCAACTTCTCTTTACTCTGTTTGATTGCTCCCTCGTCTTGTTTGATCTTCATTCTGGGTGCGAATGCCAGCTGGAACACAAGAGTTGAAGAAGGTGGGTTGAAGCTTTGTCCTTCTGCCTCCAACCATTGATCTATCGATGCCTTTACCAATGGGTTTGTACCGTACAGTTCCTTGTTCCCCTTCTCTCCGTGTTTCTCGCAAATGTACCGGCATATCGCTCGAGACTCTGGTCATATTTTTATTTATTATTTGAATTATTATTTAATTTAATCTAATTTAATTTAATTAATTATTTAACTTACCGAATAGGGAAATATCATCGTCCTCAAATGCAGGTACTTGAGCAAAAGGCTGCAATGAAAGGAAGGAAGTGTGAGTGTGAGAAACAAATTGAAATGAATTAGTAATGACCTACCTGGATTTTGAGGAAATTGGGCTTCTTGTGTTCTCCTTTGGACATGTTGAGAGGGATGAGTTGGAATTGGATGTCTTTCTCGTTGAGACAGGCCAACACCCTCGATACTGCGGTCGAAATGACTGGTCCGTACACTTTCACCGGCGTCGCCATATCTAACTAACTACTCGTTCTGTTTGTGTTAGGTTAGGTTTCCTCTTTTCTACTTTTATTATTTTTAGTGTCTCGTTGCTCTCTTGTACACCGCAAGAATTCAATACCCTTTGCTTTTTTATTTTTATTTTATCCCTATCCCATATTCCCATTCAAGGAGTTAAAGGAAAAGTGACAGTATAGGCCCACTTCATCCATCCATTCCATTAACTTGCCGCACTCTCCTTTCCCAATTTCCGTTTTACTTTAACGAACAACTAGTGTGTAAACCAATGTACAATTATAAATAAATGGTTATATTTGCATGTTTACAAATCATTGAAAATTTCTTTCTACATAAAATCGTTTCGGAAATTTCTTTCTACACAAAATCGTCTCGGCACACATGTTATTTGAAATAAGAATCTTCAATTTTTATTGGACTATTAATGTTACTCAACTGGAACACCGATATTTGGTCTTAATCTTCAATCTTTTCTTATCAATGTTCCTCGAAAGCTGGACACCGATATTTGGAACACCCGATTTTGATCTTAACATGCCTTATTTTTTAATTCTTAAAATAATCTCTTTTCCCTTCTAAAAAATTTAAATTTATATAAAACAATATTTATAATTTTAAATAAATAAAAATAATTATATTCGATCAAATAAGAATTTTAAAAACAATGGACATGAACGTGTTAAAGTAAATTAAGTAAATGAGTAAAATTAAAAACGAGCAAGTAACTTAATAATAAATTTTTATTACTCAACATATTATATAATTTATATGAAATACATGATATTTAACAATTTATATAAAATTTGTTTCATTGTATCAAGTGGTAAAATATCTTTCGTTCTAGTATTATTTGTAGTAGCTTAAATACTAAAGAAAAGTAATCTTCCTATTACAGAAAAAACAATTACAATACACATAAAAACTATTACTATCTTTTATCTTTTGAATTGGCATGTTATCGTGATGTAATGAATTTGATAAATAGTGTTTGAAAAACCATTATTTATTAAAAAATTGTCAAGTGTAATGGATTCTATTTTTTTTTTAATTCCTAAATAAATTTTATATTTGTCTAAATAAATTATTTTTTTGCTTAAATGATTTGTCTTTCATCAATATTTTTCTCCTCAATCTTCCAACCGCATAGTTGTTTGCATCCATGTGTAAAAGTTGTTAGATGTTGATTCAATCTAACTAGGTGGCACTATTTAGTATCTAGTAGAGAATTTAAATTCAGTGATGTTAAGATAAACCTTACAAATAAGGATTGGAATACAACCGTATAGATATTCAATATATACAATTTTTTTCTATACATATATTTTTTTAGACATAGTGGAAAGGTAAACACAAAAACAATTTATAAAATAAAGAAGTTTTTAATTAAAGTTATGTAATTTGAAACGGTGGTTGCTAAAATAATGTTTGAAATTAGTTAATAATTAATAAAAAAAGTTATTAGACACTTAAAAAATTTATATAGTATAATCAGCTTCACTCACGTGATTCTTGTAAGATATATGCCTCATTGACTATGATTTTGATATAACTTCCAAACATACAATGTATATGCATTATCTGATTAATCTAATAGTTTGAGTTGAGATACATTTCAGGAAAGAATCAAACACTACACTTGGACAAATCTTGGATCTCAAGCAAAGATTGATCATATCATACAAGGCTTGAAGATTATGTGTAAATGTGTCTATTGTTCATAGTGTTTATTAGTTAGATTCATCATTATGATTTCACACATCTAATATTTGTCAATTAAAACTGAAATCATAAAATAAGTATGTTAATCAATCAATTGGTAAATCAATTGTTAATCGATTTTCTGAGTCATAGAACCAAGTTTTCACTAAGTTAATCGATTAGCAAATCGATTACTTAAATGTTTTTATCAAACTTGTGTTCTATGATTAAAGGAAATCGATTGGACAATCGATTGATATACTTTTCTTAAGTTACAAGCTTTCTACTAATCAATTGGTTAATCGATTTTCTGATTAACAAAACAAAGTTTTCACTGAGTTAATCGATTAGCAAATCGATTACTTAAATGGTTTTATCAGACCTGTGTTCTATGATTAAAAGAAATCGATTGGATAATCGATTGCATAAATGAATCAGTTCATCATTTATCAGAAACATACTGCATAATCGATTGGCACATCTATTGTAATTAAATATATGAGTTACAGGGACAAATCAATCGATTGGAAAATCGATTTGATTAAGTGTCTGAGTTACAGGAAAAAATCAGTTAATTGGCAAATCGATTTGATTGAGTGTCTGAGTTACAGGGAGAAATTAGCCCATTGCCAAATCGATTATGTTAGTGAAAATGAATCGACTGAGTAATCGATTGTTTGATCTCGCATTTTGAACAAAACAATTATAATCGATTATTCAATCGACT
>NC_021163.2:65599592-65658297 GCF_000331145.2 Cicer arietinum
AAATCGATTTGATTAAGTGTCTGAGTTACAGGGAGAAATTAGCCCATTGCCAAATCGATTATGTTAGTGAAAATGAATCGACTGAGTAATCGATTGTTTGATCTCGCATTTTGAACAAAACAATTATAATCGATTAGTCAATCGACTCTGATATGAACTGAGTATCAGTTTCTGATATATGCATTAAAAATATCGATTAGCAAATCGATTAGTTCATCTATTTCAAGAATTTCAAGAAAAACAAGAAATGCGAAATCGATTGATCTGGTAATACGCATTAATAAAATCGATTGGGGGATCGATTTGTCTGAAGTTTTTCTAAAATTATATAAACTGAATCAATCACAATTTTTTATAATATATAGAATACTAGAAATAACTGAAAGTTTTTTCATTAGCTTCTCGAAAAATACACTTTGAGAAAAATTATTGCAACTCAAAACATTATTGGCAAATACTTAGTGTGAGAATTCATTGTGATTGAATCAAGTGCTTTTAGTCTTCTTGAAAGAACCATCTTTGAAAAAGAAACAGAATGGAAATACAGTATTGTGAAACTGGTGGTCATCTTTTAGAGTGTGTGATCATCTAAAAGAGATCTGATAGCTTGGTGATTAGTTCTTAAGGATAGATTGGTTGTTATTGGAAATCCAGTATTGTGAAACTGGTGGTCATCTTTTAGAGTGTGTGTGATCATCTAAAAGAGATCTTAATCTGATCTTGCTAGAGCTTGGTGATTAGTTCTTGAGGATAGATTGGTTGTTGTAGATTGATGTTGAGTTTGATGTATAGGCTGCTGAAAAGTCTGTAAACATACTCAAATCATTTCTAGTAAAGGCTGGAATCATTAAGTGATTTCAGGACTGGATGTAGACTATCTAATAGATAGTTGAACCAGTATAAAAATCCATGGTGCACACTTCTCTATCTCTATACTCTTTATCTTGATAATACATGTGTTCTTGAATCTCAGTTTTGAATAAGTTTTGAATCTATTATTGTTAAATTGGAATTAATATTAAACAAGTTGGTTTTAATATTAAGTTCATCACTTAGGAAGGAATCGGATAATCTAGTTATAATATTGTATACAACTTCCTAAGGATAGATGCCATTCAACCAACAATTGGTATCAAGAGCCTAATCTTTTAGACTATTTCTCAAAAAAGAAAATGGCCTCTACTGAATTCTTGGGCGAAGGTGCCTCTTTAGCTAGACCCCTCATTTTAATGGGTCTGCTTATATGTACTGGAAAGAAAAGAATGCTTATCTTTTTAGAGGCAAGTGGTCTTGACATATTAGATGCAGTACAAAATGGTCTTTATGTGCCTAAACTTGCTGGTACTGATGGATCATTAATCAAGAAACCAAGATCTGATTGGTCTGATGATGATAAGAAAATAGTTGGCTATAATGCAAAATCCAAAAATATAATAACTTCTGCTTTGAGTGCTGATGAGTTTTTCAGGGTATAACTAACACTCCAAGAAACTCATAGAAATGTCTAATAGAAATGTGGGATACACTCCAAGAAACTCATGAAGGCACAACTGATGTCAAGAGGGCCATAACTAACACTCTGATGCATGAATGAACTCTTCAATATGAAGAAGGATGGGTCGATCAATGACTTGCAGACACCGTTCACACATGTCATTAACAATCTGAATGCCCTAGGGAAAGTAATTGACAATGAGCAACAAATAAACAAAGTAATGAGATGCTTGACAAGAGAATGACAACCTAAGGTCACTGCAATAGCTGAATCAAAGGATCTTGGAAGCATGACCATTGCCACCCTCTTTGGCAAGCTCAGAGAACATGAAATGGAGCTGCACCGGTTGAATGAGTCAGAGCAAATTGATCGGAAAAGGAAGGGACTATCTTTGAAAGCTCAAGCTCATAAAGTAAAATCTGAACCAAAAACTTGTACTGATGATTCCGAGAGTGAAACTGATGAAGAACCTGAAATCAGAATGCTGGTCAGAAAGTTCAAGAAATTTCTGAAGAAGAAAGGAATCCAACCAAAGAAACCATCCAATTCAAGGACAAAAAGCTTCAGCAAGAATGAGACAAATGATAGCAAAGTGATAACCTGCTAAGAATGTGGAAAATCAGGCCACATTAAATCTGAATGTTTTGAACTACAAAATAGAAACAAGTTTGTGAAAGCTTAAAGGCAAGGATCAACCATCTTCAAAAACTAAAAGAGCCTACACAGCTTGGAATGACAATAATGAAGAATCTTCTAAAAATTCAGAAGAAGAAGCAAACTTGTGTCTAATGGCCAACACTAACTCATATTCAGATAGCGATGTAAGTACTACCTCTAATCCCTCTTATGAAGAATTGCACGCTTTCAATGAATTGCATGATGAACATATTAAGGTAGTCAAACAATTGATTTGCACTAAGAAAATGTTAGAAAAACATTGCATGATGTATGAAGAAATCAAAAAGGATCATAAGTTGCTCGAAGACATGAATGCACTTTTAAAAAAGAAAGCATATGATAAACTCACTAGTTTTATTGAACTTGGAAGAAAGGTTGAATCACTACAATTTGATTTAGCAAAATTTACTAATGGTAGAAACAACCTGAATGTTCTTCTTGGCAACCAAAAGAATGCAAATGAAAAATCTGGAATTGGCTATAGACCAAATAGGAATGCTCAAAAGAATCATAAATTTGTTGGATCAAAGTCAATTCATGATTTTTTAATTAAACCAACTCAAAGTACATCTTCTGCTTTTTCATGCCATTTTTGTTGCAAAAAGGGACATATATCTTTTGATTGTAAACTGAAAAAGCTTGCTAACAAGGAATGGAAACAAGTTTGGAGAGTAAAGAAACTTGTGATTGAGACTAACCCTCAAGGACCCAATCTAAATTGGGTACCTAAAACCAAAGTCTGAATTCTGTTTTGCAGGACTGTTTGACATCCAAAACTCACTCATGGTACCTATATAGTGGATGTTCCAAGCATATGACTGGAGACAAATCAAAATTCATATCTCTTAATTAAAAGACGGAGGATATGTAAAGTATGATGACAACAACAAAGGCAAAATACTTGGTGCTGGAGACATATGGAGTGAATCAACAACGGTAATCAAGGATATTCTCTATGTAAAAGGTTTGAAACACAACCTGCTTAGCATTAGTCAGCTTTGCGATAAAGGCTATCAGGTATATTTTACATCACATACTTGTACACTTGAGCACAAGGAAGATGATAGCATAAAATTGGTAGGTGAAAGGGTAAATAATATATACATGATTGATCTTGATTCTTTGCCTGCAAATAATGTTTGCTATTTGTTATCTAAATCTGATGAAGATTGGTTATGGCACAAGAGAATAGCTCACATACATATAAACCATCTTAACAAACTTGTTAGCAAACGCTAGGTCTTCCAAACAGAAAATTTACTAAGGACAAATTATGTGACTCTTGTGAGAAAAGTAAATTGGTCAAGTCCTCTTTCCCACCAATAGACTTAGTACAAACTAATAGAGTTCTACAATTGATTGGCATGGATCTATTTGGTCCCTCTCAAGTAAAAAGTTTTGGAGGAAATCTTTATGGCTATGTTTTAGTTGATGATTTCTCTAGATATACATGGACTTATTTTCTGTCTCACAAAAGTGATGTCTTCTCAATTTTCAAAATTTTTGCAAATCAAGTTCAAAATGAGAAGAATCTGTAAACATACTCAAATCATTTATAGTAAAGGCTGGAATCATTAAGTGATTTCGGGACTGGATGTAGACTATCTAATAGATAGTTGAACCAGTATAAAAATCCATGGTGCACATTTCTCTATCTCTATACTCTTTATCTTGATAATACATTTGTTCTTGAATCTCAGTTTTGAATAAGTTTTGAATCTATTATTGTTAAATTGAAATTAATATTAAACAAGTTGGTTTTAATATTAAGTTCATCACTTAGGAAGGAATCGGATAATCTAGTTATAATATTGTATACAACTTCCTAAGGATAGAGGTCATTCAACCAACAATTCTAACTCAATAACTTTAAATTCTGTACTATACCATTTCTTTTATAAACCTTGTCTTGTGTCACTCCAACTAAAACTACCATGACATTTATTTTAAAAAAAATAATGATAAAAATATGAATAAATAAAATAACAGTGACAAATTGTAATAAATTTACCAATAATTTATGTCAACATTTTGAATTTCTGGGGCTGAAATGAATGAGTACAACTGTGACCAAACTGAGTTTCTAATTTTCAGACCATTATACCATTTTGTAAATTCAATTTAATTTAAATTAGTGTCCGTTTGTTTTATATGTTCTAGAGATGCAACACCAAAACTAAAGTTGTACATAGTTCCATCATGAATATTAGTCTCAAATTGAGAAATAAGAGTTTTGTGCACGGTTGCTTGAATTCTATCATCCTAAAAATATAAAACACAAATGTGTTAAATTAATAACATAACAAGAATTTTAAAACTTTGAATTTATAAAAGAAATAATTAAACTTTATCATCCATCAATACCATTTCCATAACATAAAATTTATGTATGACATTCAAATCAGTCAGAAACCACAATCGTACAACTTTAACAACCAAATTTCATGACTCTTTTTTTTTTGTAGAAATTGAAGCAACAAAATCTGTTTTTTTTTTTTTTCGATAAACACAAAAATGAATAATAAATATTTGGCAAAGGAAAATTAAAAGGGAATTGTGTATAGATGAGATAATATAAATGATATTTATAAAGGAGGCGCCGAAAATGACAGATTTTGGATGATTAACAAAGGACGACAAAAGAAGAAGAAAAGTCTAAAGACACGAAAATAATTTGTAAAATAAAATAAATTTTTTAATTAAATTTATGTAATTTTGAGTAAAAATTTGTAGAGGTAGTTGAAGTAGTGCTTGAAAAACCATTCCTTTCAAATAACATTTATGTAATTGATTGTATTTTTTTAATTGATAAATAAATTTTCAACTCTCAATAAAAAAAAAGTGTTTTTTTTCTCTCAATATATTTTCTTCTTATTTTTTAATTGGTTAATAAATTCCCAACGCCTCAAAAAACTGTTGAATTGTAATGTAATGAAAATTTTATTTTTTTTTCTTTAAAAAAAAAAATTCTGAACGATGTGTTTTTTATTTCATTTTTCTTTCTAAATTATTTTTATTAATAAAAATTTTATATTTGTGTAAACACTCTAAGTGACACATGTCAAACTTGCTAAAATATCATGTTTATTTCGTTATATTGTATAAATGCTTAAAATTCACACCAATTCTATAATTATTATTCTTTTTCAAATCTTATCATTGTCATGCTTGATAGTTATTAACATTGTTCATTAAACACTATACTATATCAAGAAAAATATTGTTTTTAATCATAGCTAGAAATGTTTGCACAACAACAAACATGATTTTACACCTGCTTCAAAAGGTTTGGTTCCTTAAAATTGTGATTTCGTGCATTGGCCTGCAATTAGTAGACGTAATAAGCAAAAACAAAAATGTTAAACAATTATTCTTTTTAAAGAAATAAAATAGTATCCCTTATATTTTATAATAAAAACAAAAGTTTATGTGGTTCAAATACGCAAACAATTAAAAAGAAAAAAAGAAACCACTTTTTTAGTTCATTGTTGACTTATTAACGAGTCATAGCCCAAATGAATAGCATAGGCAAATAAGAAGAGGGTGAATAAAATTTCTTAAAAATAAATAAATAAATGTTAAATTTGTTGAGACAAAATATCAATTTAAAGTTTTGATGAAAACAAACAAAAAGTTAATTAAGAATATTAATTATGATTCTAAGTGTTTTGGTTTTTAACATGTGTGTTTTAGTGTATTAATCAAATATAGGATCAAAGTAAAGCAAAAATAAATCAACATGAAAAGCAAAATCTGAACAAACAAGAAAGAAATAAATTCTTAGTAAAATTTGGAAAACGAAGAATGTTCTCTAGTTTCAAGAATGATCGTCACAGCTCCAAAAGCAATCAATCTCAATTAGTCCAAAGATGATTATGCCTCTGAATTTCATGCTAATGTTATCAGTACTTGGCAAGGAACAAGTAGGAACCATTCTAGTCAAAGAAGGCATTCGAATCAGAAAGAGATAAGATCACGAATTAGCAAGACCAGACAGATCTGAACATTCTTGACAACATTCTAATCAATCTGGACAATAGTGTAATATTAGTCTCCAGATTGATAAACATTCTCCAGCTTGTTACACTTGATCTTCAGCAGCAAACATCTTTCTCTAGAATATCAGTCTCCAGATTGATTATCAATCTCCGTTTCTGCAGATGTTCAATATCAATCTCCATATTTCTGTAGAAGTTCGTCATCATTCTCCAAGCTGTTTTGGCATAATTGAATCTCCAGATTAAAGCAATATCATCAACAAATATATCTGAGATATAAAGGATACTAAACACAAAAGAAATCTGATCAAGAACGAAGAAAAACGTTCAATCAAACAGATTTCACAAAGTGTTCAAAGGCTGGAATATTCTTACAAATATATTGGTTTTGGTCAAATCTGACATAGCACTATCAACACCTATTTTGACCATTATTAGATATCCTAAAAGCCTATAAAAGAAAGGTCAGTGCTCAAGGAAAAATCGGAGCTTCAAGTGTTAAGCAATTCATTACTCGTTTCAATCATATTTGAATTTCTCTCACTCACATACATTGAATCAATTTTGATTTTTCCCATTCGATTTCTAGAATCATTCTCTTGTATTTCTCTGTCAAAGAATCAAAACTCAAACAAGTGTTGATCTTTCTCGTATTCTAACAAAACAATCTCATCATGATTGTAAAACTCAAAACTATAAGAGTTTAGTATAGTTTGGGTAGATTGTTAGAAATCATATCAAGGTTGATAGGTGACTTGATTGAACTCTTTTTGGGTGGAAAGGTTTTAACTTTGTAGCATATCAAGGTTGATCTGAATTACGTGCTGTAAAACCAAGAAGGTTCTTTGTTTTAAACACTTAGTGGAAAATCTCACGGTTATGAGGACAAGACGTAACCCGAGTTGGGTGAACCAGGATATATCGTTGTGTGGTATCTCTTCCCTTATCTATTTACCTTCAGTCTAATTGATTATCAAGTTAAATACATAAACTGAATTACTGATTTTAACTAACCAAGAACGTTCTTCGTTTTTTGGTTGAAACCAAAAACGTTCTCCGTTTTCTGTTTTCACAACCAAGATCAATCATGAATTATTTTCTTAAGTTTTGAACAGGAATTTTTAAATGGGTGAATTTATAATTCAAACTCTTCTTTCTTGTAAATTGACATTGCTACTTCAAAATTAACAGGAGAATAAATGTAAACTAAAGAACAATTGAAAATAAAACACAGTGATCATTAAATTAAATGTAATAAAGATTCAAACCTTTATCCTTATCTTCAACTTGTAATCGTATCACATCAACATCAAGTTCAAGTTAGTTAATTAATCAAAGGCCAATTGATAAGATCTGATAAATTCATTTAACACATTGGGTAATATATTATTAAGGAAAAGAACATGTCATTTTTCACATAATTATGCCTCATGTTGCATGGAAAATCAAAATCTTAGAGACTTATTTCTCTTTGTAAGTTGGAATGAAGGGATTTACTAGTGTCTACCAACTACATGAAATTTATATCATGTATTTATATCACGACACGCTAATTTGACTAATAGGCAATAGTAAGTACAATAAAGATCCCATATATATATATATTTCTAAATGAAGAAAATATTTTTTTTAGGTAAAAACTAAAATCAAATCATAGAAAGTTCTTTAAAATGGATTAGGAAATGTCTATTTGTTAGGAATTGAGGAATATTTATTTGCAAAAACTAATTTTATTAACTAACTGACATTATATACAACAAACTTCACAAAATATCTTTAATTGAACTAACTGAACTTGACTTATCATAGACCCATATAACATGTATAGGTTCAATATAACGCTAGTCTACTATATTTTGTATTCAATTTAATGCAACAAATTGTCGAATACAAACCATAAAAGGAAAGAACTTACAACATCTACACAAACTACAAAAGCTGATACAGACTCAATGAAGAACTCATAAATATTACGCTGCAGCCAATTCAAACACCTTTCAGCTCATTATCTTGCATACATCTATTTTGTCCCTCAACCTTTTTAATGCCTCTATCTTCAAAGGATTTGTCATGATATCAGAAATATGTTCTTGTGTGTTGATATGTTGCAACTCAATTACTTCATCCTTGACCAACTCACAAAGGAAATGGCACCTGACAACTTAATTGTGGATTTGTTATCACAAAAGTTTGTTGTGCTCTTGCATTGAGAATGTTCCAGCTTTTCTAATATTCTTCTCAGCCATATTCTTCTCAATGATGGACAAAGTACAACTGGTTGCTTGTCTGGCGACCATGAGATGACCCCAACTCCAAGCATAAACACATGGCCTGATGTGCTCTTCATATCATCAATGTCACCAACATAATCAATGTTTGTGTATGCTAGTAACTCAACATGTTCACCTTTTAAGTATTATACTCCAACATCCACAATGCCATTCAAGTATCTTAGGACTTTCTTTGTTGCAATCAAATGCATTTTAATCGAAATTTCCATATACCTACTAATGAGACATGTTGAAAACATAATATAAAGTCTGGTAGTAGTTAAGTACATTAAGCTCCCAACTATTTGTTTGAACTCGATCACATCCACCTTTTCTCCACTTACGTATTTTGTCAGCCTGCATCTTGGAACAATAGGACATTGTACTACATCACAGTTCTTCATATCAAACCTCTCTAGAATATCTTTAGCATATCTGGCCTGATTTATAAAATTCCTTTAGCATCTTGTACAACCTTAACTCCTAGAAAAATGACTCATCTTGCCTAAGTCAAACATATCAAACTCTTTATTCGTAGACTCTTTGAAATATGAGAACATGCTCGCATGGTTCCCCATTAATATCAAGTCATCAACACATACACTCACAATCACTAAAGTACCTTTATTACTAGTTTTGACACACATTGTGTGCTCTGAAGGGCATTAGATGAACCATTCCTTGTGAAAGTATGAGTCTATTATATTATACCACAATCTTGGTGTTTGCTTTAATCCATAAAGTAATTTCTTTAACATGCAATCTTTAGTCTTAGCTCCTTTTAGTACATACCTTTGAGGTTGATCCATAAACACTATGAATATTCATCTTGTTTACAATTGATAACGTTCTTGTAAAATATTCATCAACTAATTCAACATCTTCCATTCCTTGCAATTCAACCTCTTTGTGAATAGCTTAAAGGTGAGTTTTATTCACCTTGGTTGACGCGTGGTACTTTTGCCTCATTGAGTCCAAATTGCTTTCAGATAATATTTGCTTATAATTGTTTTCATATTCATGCGATCAATTGCTTGAAACAAGTAGTTTTCTATCTTGAAATCTTTCAGCTTGTTTCTTCCCCCTTTTTCAATTAATATGGATTTGCATGTGATAGAGAAATGAACACCATGTCTTCAATCAAGCATCAATACTCATTTGAACGCAAGAAATTTTCCATCAACATGGACCAATGGTCATAGTGACCATCAAATTATAGAATTCATGGTTGAATCAAATGTGCTATTATTACTTTCCTCCATTAATGTGTGCTTAAATGTCATCATTTTTCTTCCTTTGGCTCAACAAACTGTTGTTTCGGTTCAAGCCCCGTGAGGAGCTCTGATACCGGCTGTTAGGAATTGAAGAATGTTTAACTGCAAAAACTTATTTCATTAACTAACTATATGACATTATATACAAAAGGCTTCACAAAATAAACTTGACTTATCACAAGCCCATATAACATGTACAAGCCCAGTCCAAAACTAGTCTACTAACATAATAAATAATAGGTATAATAAACATGATAAATTCAATGCGTGCTCTTTTAAGTTGGATCTTGATTTCTGATAAAAGAGAGAAATAATAAGCAGATGAAATATATATTTTCTATAACTAGTAGTACAAAATAAATATATTGAGTAACTTAGAAGTCATAACTTAGGATAAATAGTTCATACATAAATTACCTGCAGAAGTCGGACTTCAGTGGCAGGTCTACTTGTCAAAGCTCATGCCATATGTTGTAACCTTTTATACATAAAATGTCTTGAGCCTTTTCAACATTCATATCCAATGCATACCTATATTAACATAATTGGATTTGATTAAATGAAATTGATAATAAACACCTTCAACAAATATACTTGAACCTCATCCCATGAATAACTAAAATCAAACAAATTATTTTTTTTGTAAATTGAGCAAATTAAGTAGATGAAAAAGAAAGAAAAGAGCATTCATTGATATGGAGTACCTAGATAGTTGGAAGTCTATTGGAATGAAACCAAAGTTCATACTCAAAATGAGGAAGAGTGGGTTTTGGGACATTCAATTTCCTAAGTTGACTCAAAATCTCGATGTAAACTTCAACCTTCAAACTCTCAATTCGATCATGATGTTGAAAGTCATAGCTGAGTCCAAGAAAAAAAAAAGAAATAATTAAAAATAAATATAAATTTTGGAATGATAATGTAAATAATTATAATACAATTAGTGTAGAATACACGTTTATATAATGCCTATAAGGTACCTAACATAACTATATTCAATCTAATCAGAACTAACTTCTAACTTTCGAGCAAGTTGAAAATGGATTAACAATTTCAACTTGGGAAAAAAAATACAATACAAGAAAAAAATGAAAATACAATGTAACTAATGAAAGAAAAATAATATTATTCATAATCACATCCACTGTATAAGAAAGTTGATGAAGAAAGTAACAGTGGTTGTGTTGCATAAATCTCGTCGAAGTTTTCTGTCTACTCTAAGTTAAGTTGAAAATATTCGAGTGTCTTTACAACATTCATTCTATATATTGAATCAATAATCTTGATATTGGGTGTTAAAATGAAAATTTTGACTAACAAAATTTAACCACCTTATAATAGAAACACAGAGAAAATGAAAAATGTATAACTACCCTAAGATAAAAAAAAAATGAAAATGATAGACTAACATAAAGTAGAAGAAGGATACAAAAATTGCTTAAGTATCATAGAGTTAGAAGCAAACAATGACTAGAAGATCAAAGAAAATACCACTAAATTTTTGGAATGCATGAGAACCTTTAACAAAGTTTTTATATTAAAAAATAATCCAACATGTGTCCTATAAAATGTCATTTACCAATATAAGATAACATCTTCTGCAAACTTGATACTGTTTGCTGCATGAAATCTAACGGCACTTTATGGATAAGATAAAAAAAAATCCAGAAATCAAGATTTGTAAAATATTATGCTAAGTTCTGATATTATATTAAAAGATTCTGGTTGTATCTAAGAAATAAAAAAACTAATTTAAAAGAAATATAAAATTTAAAATAATAATATAAAAAATAATAATATAATTAATTAATACATATACACTTTTATACATGCCTATTAAATAACAACGTATAATACCTTTTATACTGAGTTATAACTAATTTATAGTATATTATATCTATACGGATCGTAACTAATTTATAATACATGATTCCATCCACAATTTATCAAAACTTCACTGTTGCAAAACTCAGTATGGCCCATTTCCATATATCAATAACGAACTGACTAGCACATAATTTCGATTCTAATAAAACCAAAAGAAGCTCAGACTCAGATAGATATTAGATACATGATAATTCATTTAATTCAATATTAAATTACACGAACAGTCAAACCGTCTTTTTATTTTATTTTATTTCTATATATCTCTAACCTGTTCATGACTCATGAGTGAGTGCAGTGGGGCACCCCTATCCACCAATGTTTACGTACGTGGATTTTTAACTAGTAGACAAAATGACTATGTATATTTTCTTTTGATTGCTTCATATCACCCTTTTGAATATAACAAGCTTTAATGAGCAAGTGACCACCTTTTAATATTTTATTGAGGGAGATTATTTCACCACCCCCAAATGCACTCCATAAGTATATTTCCAAAAGAATATATATATATATATATTTATCGTTATATAATTATATCTTTTAATAAAAATAAATTTCTGTGGTTGAAAAATCTACTTCCAACACTACGTGAAAAATAGGATTTTACATCGTTTTTTTAAGCCATTTACAGCGCTTTTCCAAAAAAAAAAAACGTTGTAGAATCGAGCGCTGTAAAAAGATACAAAAGCGCATTTTTTTTAAAAAAAAACGCTATAAAAAATGTAGATATATTGCGCGCTTGTTATGCACATTTTACAGCGCTTATTTGAAAAAGCGCTGTAAAATGTGCATTATAATGCATATATTGAGTGCACATTTTACAGCGCTTTTTCAAATAAGCGCCGTAAAAGGTGACCATTTACAGTGTTTTTTCAAAGAAGCGTTGTAGAAGGTGCATTCAATATAGGCATTGTTATTCACCTTTTACAGCGCATTTTCAAATAAACGCTGTAAAAGGTGCATTTTTTTTTTTAATTTAAAAACGTTGTAAATTAAATTTTTAAAAAACGCTTTTTGGTTTTTTGTGGTATTTTTTTAGAAAGCGTTGTCTTTTAATTTTTTTTTTCAAAATCATTTTCATCAAGAATCAGTTCACAGAACATATTCAGATACATATTCAGAATCAGTTCACACAATCAGTACACAAAAACAGAACTATATAACTTAACTTTATAACTTAATTTACACAACAACAGAACATATTCAGATACATATATAACTTAACTACATATACATATTTAGATATTGTACAACAACACATATTCATATATTGTGCCCTATTCATATACATATAACTAACATTATTACACAAAACAGAACTAGTTACCATATAATATTCAGATCCCTTATAGCATGCTATTTCTCAGAAAATCAAATAATTTTCATTTCAAGCACATACTGACATCAGTCTTCCTTTAATTCAATTAGATCTTTCTCAGAGTATGTTGGATTGGAATTGTCAAAGTACCGTGCAATATAAAAATTGAACATAAATAAGTTAGAATCAAATATATACATAATTTATATATGAAAATCAAATAATAAAAATACAGTACCGTTTATGGGATAATAGTTTGATTCCTATCAACAATCTCATTCATGAATCGCAATACATAGTACCCACAGTCGATGTTGTTCGTTTGACGAGGGCACTATAAAATAAAACATATAAGTCAATAAAATATTTGTGCATTGATTGTAAAGGCATATATTTCAAACCTTTATTGGAATCCATGTGATGTTATTAGACTTTTGCTTCGACATTGTAGCACCTCTTTGAGCTTGAAAAACTTGTAAAGCACTATCGAATAAATAAATGTGATCATTATAACATTAACAAACACATTATTTATACATTAACAAACACATTACTTACGTGTCGAACATAGTCTTTATATCGGAGTGATTGTTGTAATTGTCGTGCAAGGGATCTAAATAGTATATAACTTCAGAGGTCGCATTGATTGCAAATAGCACCCAATGTGTCCTACAACAACAAAAATTTGGTTGGCAATTTTGTTTACACAACTAATGAATATAAGATCTCATAAATTAAAAAAGATATAAATAAATAATATATAATTACGTACCCTGAATTATATGGTGCAAAGAACAACTTATCCTTCTCTATATTTCCTAATAACATATCTACAATGTATTATTTTACATTCACTGGATCGAGTTTACACATCGAAAGCTTATGCAGAGACAAGAATGAAAATATCTATTTGACAATATGCGCAAGCACACCAACTTCTCATACAAAAACCTTCAATGAAAATTTCAACTTAGATTAATTACCAATAAATGCAATTAAAAGTATTTTTTGCCTTATGTACAAGCTGATGACAGTAGCACCCAGCTTTTTATGGTTGAGAAGTTCGTATATGTGCTCCTTTTCAAGAAATTCTTCATACTCATATCCAAATATAGCTTTATTCATGGTTATGATGCGTGAATCGACGTTGCTGCTCATATTCCTTTTTACTTGGATGTCAAGACACGCCCCGTATTTAGCAAGGCATGGCTGACTTATTTTAGGATCAGCAGCGATTGATTTTCCCTGATCCAGTTTTTTAGCTGCAACTTTGGCAGCTTTATTACCCTCCAGCTTTTGTAGTTTGCCAGCTTTATTACCCTCCAATTTTTGAGGTTTGCCGGCTTTATTTTGCTGTGCGGGTGGTTTATTTGATTGAATCTAAAAAAATGAGGTTAAATGTTAGTTTATTGAATCTGCAAAAATGACAATGCTTAGGGAATAAATGTGACAAACCTTTTCGGGCGATGTAATTGACTCGTTTCTAGGAATCTTTTTTATCATTCCCTTTAGGCTTTTTCAGAATCTAAATATAAATGTGAAATTAAAGTTAGCAGCGCAAAAATTCAGCAATTAAATATACATATAAATTAAACATACATTTCAATTAATTAAAAATACCTTATCAAGGGCAACAAGATGTGTGAGCCATGCCACGTAACTACCAACTGTTTCGCCCAAAAACCTCATATCTGCATCGTTGTCCGATATAGGCAATGTTGCATTTGGTTTCAAAGCAATGACAGGTGATATTTTGACATGGCCCGCAAGGATCGATGTGTTGTGCAATACTTTTTCCGAAGTATTGTACAATGTTCCCTTTCCGATCTTCCGACGAGTAGGGGAGGATAAATACAGAACGCATGGAGTGACACCCTAAATCAATGGTTAATACATAAGTATGGTTAATACGTAAGTAATTACATAAGTAAGTAATTAATTACCTCGGGAAGAGTTTTGAGACCAATGTTGCAACTCGCGTTTTCACTCTCCATTTGGAGCTGATCCGAGAGTTGCTTGTCTTTATTCGTATTCACCAAGAGTGCCACTTGCTCTGATAGAAGTTTGAGCTTCTCTAATACTTCCTCATTAGATGGATTTTGGCGCTTCTCTTGTGAAAAATAGCTTTTAGGAGTTATGCCAAATCTTTTCCCTCTCACGCGACCGGAATATTCAGGAACATTAAACACTTTACTCACAATGTCCCTGCAACTAGCTTTGTTGCCCTCTTGATTTTCTGAACTTTGTTCGGTATTCTCCTAAAATACATGTAGGATTAAAAAGATAAGTTCAATATCATTTTTAAAATACAATATTAAAAAATATTAAAGTGATAATATTAAAGTGATAAAATACAATATTAAAAAATATTAAAGTGATAATATACTTACACAAAGTTCTACTACTTTTTGAACATTTTCGTTATCAACCACTCCGTCCTTATTTACACAAGCTTCCTTCCACAAGATATGACGACCCAACGGTTGATCGGATTGGGTGTGCTATTCGTTAAGATCATAAACAAAATATTAGTTAGAAACTATAGTTTAGAATACAAATTCCTTCATTATATAAAAGTGATGTTTAATTAGTTACAAGTTTTTGTTCTAGACGTGCATATCTCATACGTAATTTTTTGTATGGGTGCGTCGGATTTCTTGCCCTCTCGCAATTTGCCTTACTTATATTCTATATAAAAAAGATAACAATCGTGTAAAAATTTAAAATACGCTATGAATATTAATAATAAAACACAATGCTAATAAATTAATCACTTAACACAAACGCGGGGTCGGAATGTTTTGATACAAATGTACTCCATTCTTCATTTGATATATAATGTTTATATATTCTTGGAGCTTCAACATTCATATTTCCGTCATTATCTTTTAGATAGAAATTTGAGAGGTGAGATCTAAAACCCCAGTGTATTTTCCCGGCAACTCTCAAGACGTAATTATTTATCACATCATCAAGAACAAAAGCAGTCTACAAACGAAATAAAGATATAGTTTGTGTAAAGTATTTCAATGGAAAAAATTACAAATGACAAAAAAGTGGATCAAAAAAGTTACTTGTATATCATTCCACAGTATATCTTCCGCATCCTTCAACGCCTTATATCTCCAATCATCAATTGTAATGGGGATATTTTGACGAACAACAGCCCCAATGTAACTTACAAACATGGAGCTATTGAGGTCGATTGGCTGACCACTCTCATTCCATCCAACCTAATAAACTCGTATAGTAAGTACATGTTTTCAAAAAAGATAAAAAATAATCAACAAACAAAGTATAGTATACCTCAAATTTTATTCCACTGCTCCTTGCTTTTATGACCTTTTGCATTATGGTTGCACCACGTTTAACTTCATTTTCGTAAGTCTTGGTGTTGACAACTTCCTCATTTTGACAATCCAAAGCCTTGTTAGAATCCATTTATCTATAACAAGTTCAACATGCAGTAGTCTAAGTACATATCAGTATAAGTTCAACATGCATTTTAGTGATAACAAAAGATTAATAACATCAATACCTGAATAGTGAGACAAAATACGTAGACGAAATACGTAGGGTTCGTAGGAGAAATGCGTAGAAATACGGTTCGCAAAAACTGAAGTATGGTTCGAAGAAATACGTAATGAGGGTTACATATTTCAATGAAAAGAGATGGTTTGTAATGGTAGAGATGACCGTGGATGGAAATAAGGTTCGAAATGAGATAGATGATCGTGGAAATATGGTTCGTAATGGAAGAGATGATAGGGTTCGCAAAGAAAAAGAAGAACGATGAAGAAGAGATGATAGTGAAGTTTACGTAATGAAGAGGAAACTGAAGCGGTTTACTGTTATATATAAAACCCTATTACAACGCTTTTTTAAAAGCCTTTTACAACGCTTGTTGGAAAATCGCTCTAAAAGACCTAACCTTTTAAAGCGCTTGTTGTAAACGCGCTCTTAAAGACCTAAGTCTTTTACAGCGTTTTTTCAAATAAGCGCTCTAAAAGGCCTCCTTATTTTATTTTTCAATGGCTCTTTTACAACGTTTGTAGAATAAGCGCTGTAAAATACCTCTTTTTTTTCTTATGTTATATGATTGTGTTTTTTAAAGGCATTTTACAACGCTTTTTCAAATAAGCGCTCTAAAAGGCCTCCTTATTTTATTTTTCAATGACTCTTTTATAGCGCTTGTAGAATAAGCATTGTAAAAGACCTCTTTGTTTTCTTATGTTATATGACATATGTCGTTTTTAAGAAATATATGGAGGTAAAAGTATAACTCTCATATATTAATCTTTTTATGACATCAATTCCCAATCCTTTTTAAATTGCTGGGTGTCTATTGTTTTTAAGATTTTACGACGCAAATTTAACAAATTGTTCTAAGATTGGTGAAAATGTTTTACGAATATAATTTCTAAGATAATAAATTAAAAATAATATGCAAGAGAATTATATATATATATATATATATATATATATATAATTTATGTTCAAAAGTCAAAAAATCTATATGATTTAAGAAGAAAAAAATTGTTTTTTTTTTTTTTTTTTTTTTTTTTTTTTTTTTTTTTTTTTTTTTTTTTTTTTGGTGGATAAGGTTTCTGTCCCCTAATTATTTCTTTTCTTCTTTTTAATAAATAAGAAAAAACTTTAATCCAATAACCATTGTTTGCATCTTAGCTGAGGAGTTGGAAGATAACTTATGGACCTTAATTAATTAATTTATTTATCCGCTTATCATGATGTAATGCCACATTTTTTTTCTTTCTTATCTTGTTCTTTCATCTTACCATTTTTTCCAATTCAAAGTAGGAGGCAATAATAGATAAGGTTCTCTGTTTGTTTTTTATTTTGTTTTAAATGTAACGTGTTGTACTTAAGTTATCGTTTCATTCTTTCGGTTTCTTTATGTTTTGATTTAATTGTAGTTTTAGTTTTATTATTTTATTGATTTATAAAATTAGTTTTTTTATTTTAAAAGTCGATAATTTTGGTAATTTTTTTTAATTTTTTAACTAAAAAATAATACGTAAAATGCTTTAAATAATGTAACGTATGATACAATGATGTAGAACGATTAACACCTATGAAATTAGAAAAAAAATATTTTAAAAACTTAAATTTCAACTTAATTTTTTTTTCATATATTAATTTAATTAATTATATGAATAGTTATTGTATCTAGATGATTCTATATCATAGAATTGTATGTCATATCAATAAAAACACGTTAAATCGTCTATTTTTTAATTCAAAAATCTGAAGGAGGAACTAAAATTGTCGATCTTTAAAATAGAAAATCTATTATATAAATTTGTAATAATTAAAATGATCAAAATTACGATTAAATCTTTTACTTGCAAGTAAAAAATTATTATACTAATAGATTTTGATGTTTTAGCGTGATATATATAGGGTCAAATCACAGTGTAACATTTGGACAGTGTAGCATTGCTCCATAAATTTTTATGGAATACATATTTTATAAAACATGTTAAACACATAAGTTCAATGTTTCTAAAAAATATCTATTTAATTAAAAAGGTTATGCTACATGTCACATAATAAACTTTCTAAATCTATTACATTGATTTATTTAAAAAATATAAAAAAATATTTTTTATTAATATAATTATTATTTTAAATTTTGATATTTTTGTTATATACTCAACTTTTAGTAATTTATCTATATTAACCTTTTTTTTAGTTTTTGATATATTTAAATATATTATTATAAACTAGAATTGAAGTAGGATGCATGTAAAGTCATATTCTTTAAAATTTCATGTTAAATATCAAAATAGAACTTAATTTCATTGACATATTAGCTCGTTAATCTATTTAAATATATGTTTGATTACTTATTCAAAAATTTATAATGAATAAGACTTAATTTCATTGACATATTCAAAAATTTATAATGAATAATTTTGATATGTTTGATTATTTAGGCCTTAAGTTTTTTAATAGGTCAGACTTAGGCCTAACAAAGCATACCTCAGTTCAGCCTATTCTCACCCCTGCTAGCAAAATATATGTTTATACACATGGGTTGCACGACATTACTTTTTTTATTTATAGAAATTAAATTTTATCCAAATGCTAAAATGAAAATAGTACAAACAAATTGATCATTGATTGAGACACTTTTCATTTATATTTTGACTTCAACAAACAAAAAACACACTAACGATATATGTAAATGTTTCAGAAGTAAATAAAAAAATTACGAAACTAAAATCTTAATCACAACAACCAAACTATATTTTCCTCCATATATGACAAATGATCAATAATAATACAAGATCCACAATTATCAATATCGTCCATCTATGGAAAAAAATATGTGTTTGTGTTTGTTTATATTAATTATATGTGGTTTCTGACATGACTAATTAAATCACATATTGATAAGTCATATGTAAGACTAAGATAGTGTTGAATTTGATAATAATCTTCATAAGTCTCTTACTCAATATAGAATACCGATTATATGAGTTTTTCTCAAACATATGAACTACAAACTTGAAACAAATTAAAATGTACAATGAGATGGAAACCTAAAACGACATACTAACGAGATAAACAACGTCACTTCGGACGATTAAATCATCGACAAAACGAGGGAAAAAATTAAATATATATAAAAATTACTTATGAAAAAAAAAAAGCAAAGTGGGTAAGTGATTTCAAACAAAAATAACATGAAATTAACTCTCCAATGATTGAATCAGAAAAATAGATCTTAGAAGAAGAGAAAGAGAGACGAGAGCCACCCAAAATATTTACCCCTCTCCACAATATTTAGAAGTTTGTTATGATATATTTTCATGGTATAAATGAAATCATTTTTCCTTTGGACTTTCATGTAAAATTACTTTTATCAGTACAATTATTGTTTGTTAACTGTGACGTACAATTACTATTTTTTAGGGTTATTTGTGATTTTAGTTCTTGCTATTTGAGTTAATTTTGATGTTAGTCATTTAACTTTTCTAGATTATTTTGGTTTTGGTCTGCTACTTGTATATTGTTACTGGAACCATAAGAGTGACTGTAATGTCGTTTTGTTTTAAAGAAGAACAGAGAAAGAGTAACATTGGAGTTAGTGTAAGATTTAGAAGAAAAAGATGCAAAAGATGACGATGATGAAGAGGAAGTTTTGAATTTTTTTTAGATTTCTTCAAACTTAAAAAATTAATTTGAGAACATTGTTCTTAGAGTTACTTTCCAATATACAACACTAATATTGATATAAATTTGGATCAACATTATTGTATATCCGGAAGTAATCTAATGCTTTAAAATCAATTCTTAGGACAATGAATTGGTTGTGGCTTATTTTTCACTTTTAATTTTTGTAATTTTTTGTCTTTATAAATATACTATATGTAACTTTTAATTTTGTTAGAGTCTCTATAAAACTTGTTCATATTAGAATTAATTCATATAATATTTATTTTAATCTTTTAGGTAGTTGATATTATTAATTTTAAAATCAATAATTTGTGAGAACGCTAAACCCAAAATGTAATATTTGTAAAAAAGTTGTTTAGTGTACATTTTATAAAATATATACACCTTAAAAATAAATAAAATAAATAGAGATAAAATAAAATGATGTAATTAGAGGTGTCAATTTTGTGAGTTTACTATTTATTTGCACTAAGTCACCTATTGGAGGGGTAAGAACATTCAATGGTTAAAAAGACCTCGCTAGAAAAACCATTAAAATTATTTGGGTCAAGTGCGCTTATAGATCCACTTTTTTAATAATTTGTTTGGAAAATATTTTTTGAAAGCTTTTATAAAAAAAGATTTCAAAAATAAAAAATTATAAAATTTCTTCAAAATTTTTTGAGAAAATAATAAAAAGATTTCCAAAAAAAAGAAAGTTCAATTAAAAACAATTGAAAATTTTCTGAGAAAAAAAAAATATGAAAAACTCATAACAAAACAATAAAATACTTGGCTGGAGTATAAAGAAATTGTCTCAATCGAGGGTTGTAATTAATGGACTATGGAGGAGACTTATTAAGAGGAATCTTATGTATCGTAACTTAATTGAAAACTATAAATAGAACAATGGTGATAGATTAATGATATAATATAAAAAAAAAATAAAAGGTTGAACGGGAGTTGTAGAATATAAGACCATCTTCACTAGATATGCTCAAATTGAAGGTTTAAACGAGTCTTCGTGTATTTAACCATAGTGTCTAATAAACCCTATATTTCAAAAAAAAAAATTCAATAAATTTCATCAATAATTCTATATTATTATATTAATTTATTTTAATACAATTTAATTTATTATCAGTGAAATTCACAAAAAAAAAATTAAAAAGATAAAATTTGTCGAGTCTGTCGACAAAAATACCAATATCTATAAACACTTTATTTTAATTCCATAAAAAAAGTAGTTATAAAAATATGGTGTTTATTATGGGAAGGAGTCCCGTTGTGGAGTACCTAACCACGTGTATGATTGTTGGAAAGAAAATGTGGCATGTTTACGAGATGAATAGAATTTTATTTTTTGACTCAAGATCAATGGATATTTAATAATAATAATAATAATAATAGTAGTAGTAGCTTAGAAGAGTTGTCAAAAAAAGAGTAGGAGTAGTTAAGAAGGGACAAAAATGAGGCGTTAAAGAGTTTGAGAAGTAAGTATTAGTCAGGAATGGGAAGCGCGCTGAATGCTTAGAAATTAGTGTGTGAACGGAATGGGTATTCATTCATGATCATGACAATAGCTTTGCTTACTTTCTAAATTCTAATTCTAATCTTCTGGAAGTGGATTTCTCATTCCAATCCAACTGAATATGAATCAATTTTATTTCGTATTCCCTCCTACCTTATCTCTCTCTCTCTGATTCTTATTCATTATTTTATTTTCTCATTTATTTATTAATACCATTCCCTCCAACACTCTTCCCTTCTCAACTCACTTCTCAATTCTCAATTCTCAATTCTCAATTCTCAATTCTCAATTCAGTGCGTCTCTCTTTCTCAATATTTTATTTTATTTTATTTCTTCTCACTTTTTATCATCATTCCAAACTCACATTAATCGTTCATTCATGATGCAGCTCACTGCGTTTTATTCCTAATCTTTCACTCAACATGGGTTTCTTGAGCAGTGTATGCAACAAATGCTCTTTGCTCTCTCTCCCTCTCTCTAACTTTTCTTTTTTTCCTTTCTTGTTTATTTGAATGATTTCACTCCTTATTTTTTGGTTTGTGGTTGACCAGCAGGAACGTGATCAAAATCAAACCAATCAACGAAATGATCTCGGTATGCTTTTCAATCTAACCTCACTAATAATGTCTCTCTGTCACTATAAATACATTTTACCTTATAATTTCGAATCATCATCAATATTCAATTCCTTTCTTCTACTTAGGGGACTTGGTTTCCCTTACCTAATTAATTCTTTTTCAACACCATAAATGCATGCATCAAGTGTTGCTTTTCAATTACTCTATACTATTGAGATCATGATCTTCTAATGAATCATTCTTCACGCCCATGGCCAGGTGCAGTTTTGAGAGATGGAAAGGAGATACTTTTCCAGGTAAATTTCAATTATTCTGCTGCCTACTTATCTTTTTTGTTGCATCCATAATACAAGAATTTTCAAGCCTACCAATTGTTTTACTGCTGCTCATCTCTATTACTATTTACTATTAATAAATAAAAGAATGATCCAGTGGACATGTGCCATCTTTTTACACGGATTTCGTCGCGCTACTAGTTGAACAAAAACAAATCAGCCTGAATTTCACTTGTATTTTGTTGTCTGTGCTGATGCTATTTGCATAAAAGGCATGATCTTGTAAAACTAATAGGATAGGTTACTTGTGTACATGCCTATCATACCACATATTTTTTCTTTCGTTCTAATGCTGCCAATAACTTTATATACAGTAAATTTAACATCAGAAGAAAATTGCTATGCAGGCATTCAACTGGGAGTCTCACAAATACAATTGGTGGACAAATTTAGAAAGCAAAGTTCCGGACATAGCTAAAGCTGGAATCACTTCAGCATGGTTGCCACCGCCAACTAATTCCTTCTCACCTGAAGGTTAACATCCTTTTAAGAATTCAACATAAAGTTATAGGTTTTTAAAATTGGACAATTTATCTATTTTTTCAACTACATGTGATAACGCACTTCTTCTCTTTCCTCTGTTTTGCAGGTTACGCTCCACAGAACCTTTACTCTCTGAATAGTAAATATGGTTCTGAGCATCAGTTAAAAGCTTTACTTCAAAAGTTCAAGCAACACAAAGTCCGAACAATGGCTGACATAGTTATCAATCATCGTGTTGGAACCACCCAAGGAAGTGGAGGGATGTATAATCGTTTTGATGGAATTCCATTACCGTGGGATGAACGTGCTGTAACATCATCTACTGGTGGACTGGTAACATACATGTTACATCCTGATGTATTTTCATTTGTTCTAACTTGCATCCTCATTCCTCCTGTTGTATCTTTGTGTTGTTTATTTTCTACTGTATCTTTTTGTTGTTTATTATAGGGTAATCGAAACACTGGGGCCATTTTCCATGGGTTTCCCAATATTGACCATACTCAAGATTTTGTGAGGAAAGATATCATAGGATGGCTTCGGTGGCTACGCCATAATGTAGGCTTTCAAGATTTTCGTTTTGATTTTGCAAAAGGGTAAGACGTGTTATGTCTTATGAACATTGAGGATTTTCCTTTGGTTTCTTACTTCATGTATTCACGATTTATAGTTTTATACCTTTCAATTCTGTCATTTGTAGCTATTCACCAAAATATGTGAAAGAATATATTGAAGGAGCAAAGCCATTGTTCTCTGTTGGTGAATATTGGGATACTTGCAACTACAAGGGTTCTATTTTGGACTATAACCAAGGTATAGTGCTTAAATATATATTCTCATTCATCAAATATATGAATAAATTAGCCTTTCAATATTTCTTTTGTATTATACACTTTCAATATTTAGCCGTTAGCTCAATTATTTTTCACTCTGTGCAGATAGCCATAGGCAACGAATACTCAATTGGATTGATGGCACTGGGATGCTTTCAACCGCATTTGACTTTACAACAAAGGGAATTCTCCAGGTACCCATCATTTTATGCCTAGTATGTTAAATAAAGGTTTGAAAAATGAGAATGGAAGTTAGATCTTACTGTGCATATATAAATACTTTTTTTCCACTCCTTTGCTATTCAATGAGGTAGTGTCTATCTACGAACATTGATACTAAATCTCAAGTGTATCGGTTATTTAATTCATACTATAAAATTACATTTCTCACCACAAACTCCTTTTCTCATTTTGCACTTGTTTGCAGGAAGCTGTCAAGCGAGAATATTGGCGTCTGCGTGATCCTCAAGGGAAGCCACCTGGTGTGATTGGGTGGTGGCCTTCACGATCAGTCACATTTATCGATAACCATGATACTGGTTCAACTCAGGTGCTGAGTTCACTATTTGTCAAAATAAAATAATACAGAGATGCTTCTTGAACAGTATTTGTAATTACCATTCTTGTTTCATGAAATGCATGCTGGAGTGGGGGTGTGTATGATCAGCCCAAATTACCATTTTCCTTTTACTTTTTTTAATTTGGCAATAACACATTGCTTTTTACTACTAAATCTTAAATTCATTCATTCTCTTGTTTCACTCTATGTGCAGGCTCATTGGCCCTTCCCCTCTGAACATGTTATGGAGGTATGTATTTTTTAGGCATTAGTGGCTTTTTAAATAAATAATGCTTTCCAGTCCAGAGGGAAGTAGTTAGATATGATGCCAAGTATGTGTACGTACATGAATATTTTGTTTGCTTGTAGTTTTCGGGCACAATCTTAAATATAATAATTCTACCAATTATATGTAGTCTTTCCATATGCTATTAGTTAGATAATCTATATATTTTTCTGTATCTTTCCTTTGGTTGTTTATTATCTATACAGTAACAGTTAACTACACTACCTCGCCAACGTTTTTGTCCTGTTAGTTGACGGATAAAGAAGATGAGCTAGTAACATGTCAACCATGTCCTAGTTCTACACTGTCATTTCCTCATTTATAAATATTAAATAATATCAAATACATGTTATTATGCCAATTATTCAAAAGTCATATCATATTTATAAAAAAAAAATAAAAAAATTGTGGTTGAACGTACACATTACTAAACATTTTGTTAGGGCCTTTGTTGTTTCTTCACTATTGTACTACCATGAGGCCTATGAAATTATCAGAACTTCAGGAGGACGAGGGAATGTCCTTTTGTTGTATTCCCTCCTAGACTGTTTTTATTAAAACTGCCGCGACTTGGATATACTTGCAAAAATTGACAATAGTGTTTACTTTTAGGCCCTATGCTGCTAACTAATTATACTTAATTAAATAGTTTAGTTACATATTGATCTACATCTAATTTTTTGTTACTGCAGGGGTATGCATACATATTGACTCATCCTGGGACACCGTCAATTTTCTATGATCACTTTTATGACTGGAACAACTCAGTCCATGAGCAGATTGTGAAGTTGGTATGTTGCAGAACTAGGATCCTACTGATCCATTTTTGTTTGACAAAAAGAATCTAAGTAACCAATTTACGTTTAACTGCAGATTGACACTCGCAAGCGTCAAGGTATTCATAGCAGATCACCTATTAGGATTCTGGAGGCAAAGCACAACCTTTACTCAGCAATCATCGGGGAGAAACTCTGCATGAAGATTGGAGATGGTTCATGGTGCCCATCTGGGAGGGAATGGACACTATCAACCAGTGGCCACAATTATGCTGTATGGCATAAGTAGTGTTTCTGCAGCTTGACCATTCCTCTCCTCTGGGTGTGTACTGAAATGAAAAGGAATTATGTGCTTCTTATATACTAGTATGCTTTTAATTCTAATACTTCATGAAACTGCAGCTCTTTTTCTTTTTTTTTTTTCTTCCTTCCATCTAGCATGCTTCGTGGAAGTCGATTGTTGTAACATATATTATTTGCTCGCGCAGCTGCTTTCTGTGTATCTGTATTACATAGCAATAGCTGCTTTGTTTCTGTGATGTAACAATAAAACTGTTCATTGTACCATTTTGCAGTACTATGTGGTGGTCAGTGAACTAACTATTTATAATTATGATATGCCATTTTTTCTGAATGTGTCGAGTATGGCTCATGTGTTGATCGCACAAGACTTTAAAAAATTATATATTAGATTTGTCGATTACATTTTTTATCTAAAAACTGTCTTTCAAATATTAAGAGATAAATATTCTTAGTTCTTTACATTTAATTAAAAGTGCTTTAATGAAAAATCATTTCATGTTTATTGTAATTTGAGTAGTTTTATATAATGGAACAAACATTCTTACAAGAACCTTCCATTTAGGGAATAGAGATAGTATTATTAAGTGGATTAATTAATTTGTTTATGGGCTCTTAGGATGGATAACAGTAATAATACTCCGTCCAATTAACTCAATAAAAATTGATATATTAATTTAAAAATATAATATCGAATAGAGTAGGTAAATATTGAATTTGAATTCTTTCATGTTGAAATTCAACAAAAAGAGATAGGATACATGAAAAATTCAACAAAAGGAGATAGGATCAATTATTAGACCGTGGATTCATCTTAATAGGACACAACCTTTAATGGGCAAGGAATATTATTTTATAATATATCTTGAATTTTGAAAAATTATATATTAATATTTTTAATTGTTTGCATTCTAAACACTCTCATATTAGATTTAAGCTATATTGAAATGTTATTTATAATTTAAACAAAGTAGTTTGAGTTTTTTATATTTTATTTGATAAAAAATATAATATTTAAAAATAATTTTAAATTATTAAAATTTTACATTTTTTTATTAGAAATCTAATTTTCAAAATTAGAAAATTTTACTTTTTTTATTAAGGATTTAATTTTCAAAATTAAAACATAACTGTATAAAATAGTTTATGAAGAGTTATGTTGATAATATTATCTTTCAAATTTATTAAGACCTACAATTTAAAATATATACAAATGAGACAAATAAATTTAAATAGTAAAATTATCCGCATAAATGTATCTCGTTGATATTTAATGCCAACGTGAGACAATATAAATTAAAAAATATCACTTGTTTTTATTGAAAACGATTTTGGTCCATTTATTTTTTAAATATGGCTTACATATATTACCTTTGTCTTTAATTATAAACATCTAATGATAAAAAAATTTACCCCTTAATAAAATCATTTTTTAACTAATTAGATGTATTTATTATTATTTTTCAAACAAAATCTAATTAATATTACTAATTTATTTAAAAATATAATAAATTATTATTAAAAATACAATGCACAAGAATATTTTAATTGTTTTTTAATATAAAATAAATACATGAATTATACTATAATTTTTTTTAATAGTTAAAGTATAGATAGAAACATAAGTAGAGGCAATAGCTTACTAGATATGGAGAGAGTCACATGGCGCAGGAGCTGGAAAGAGAATCACCCACATCAACATTGAATGCATCGTCGTAGACTTCATCATTTAGTTTTTGAAACTCAGTCTTTAGTTTATATAGGTTAAAAATCAAGTACTAGTCAACTGCATTCCCATTTGTTTTAATGCATGTTTTTGAAATTTGAAAGGTATAAAATAAAAAATATTTTATTAATCATATTTTAACTTTTTAAAAGCATTAAAATTATAGAATAAAAATAAAATATTTAAAAAAAGTGGAGAGTAGCGAACTCCATTTAATGTGACTTGGGTGAAACTGAATCGGCAACCAACCAGTGCTAAAACAAAAACTAGTGTGCGTATGGGGTTGGTTCCAATAGCCAACCTAGCTAGAAGTATCAAAGAAGAAGAGACGATTCTTAATTTGATCCTTGTAAAGGCTCTAATCTTTTCCCACTTGGACCTAAGTTCTCATTCTTTTATTAAGTTTAAATGAATAATTAATCTTTACCCTCGCTCTATATATATATCTCTTTCTTATTTATTGACATGACACAGAGCACACAAGTGAAGGTCCATCATCATCATCACATCTTAAATAGCTGGCAATGAATCTCTCTAAATATCTACCTGCCAACCTTTCTTCTTAAATACATACATATACTCTTGCGTCTCAAAACTCAACAACACTTTCCTTTCCTTTCCTTCCCTCCCCTCAGGTTTTAATCAGTCACTAGATCAAGCTAATTCATTAAGCGGGCTTACCAAAGGGTTGCTTGTAGAGTTTATTGGCATTCTGTCCACCTCCCTTAACTAGATATTTTTCTAAATATATCGGAGGTGGACACACTGCCAATTGAACTCTGTTAGCTGCTTTTTGTAAAGCCTTCCTGATATATGTATTGCTTCATGGCAACCTACCTAATATGTACTCAAAAGATCTTGCAAGCACAATCACTTCTAGTTAAGCTAATTAACGTTTCTTTTATTACCTTCTTTATTTTTGCTGGTCACCTATTCTCTATATATTTGATTGATATACTACCTTACTATATGATTAGTGCTTATTTTGTTATTTATTTTACATTTCTTATCTTCCAAAATTACTATATATAGAAAGAGTATTGCATATTTGTTCTTCATCAATTCGTGCCTTTCTGCATACCAAATGTTGAGTACAGAAAGGGGAGATCGGTATCGTACGTGTTACATCTTGGTTATTTGCTACATGATGAAAACCCTAGTTTAATTTTGTAACTAATTCTATATTTCAATGATTTCTTTCACTCGATCTTCTCTATGGAGAAAGTGAAGGTTTCTAGGTTTATAAAAGAAGATAATGTCATCTCATCTCATTTACATCGCTCCATCTGAGGAAATTCATTCAATATTTTTTCAAACGAATAAAAGTCTAAGTCTTTTTTAATATTTAGCAGAAAATGATGTCCTTTGTTGAAGGTAATATTCCATATATCTGACATAGTATATACTAGTATGTTGATTTAATGACAAAAAGTAGGAAAGGAGATATGAGGATCTATATACGCTACAGGCTATAGCTCATGCATGTCTGACACTAATATCTTCCTCCTTCATTTTCTATTATTATTAAAAATTATTTAATTATTTATTTATCTATAACAGCGGTTGTTGCTGCTGCTGCTGTGATGAAGCAGCAGATTGGGTGTAAGCATTAAAAATCAATCAGCAGACCTAATGACTAATGCTGAGTTGAGTGAATGTTTCTTTCTTTCTTTCTTTGTAGGCGAACTTCAAGGCTCATCATTGCATATTGACATTCAAATCTCATATAGGAGTACCTTTTTATGCAATAGTATATATACATACAATAATTATGTACACTTCTTGCTTTCAAAGCGACCTCGTGATGCAATAATACCAGTTGCTCTATTCTATGTCAGGAATAATGCTTATCTACTATACTTCTAACTTATTTTTCTTTTTTTATATCATATTTTTATTTATATTTTTTTATTATATATTATTTTAAAATTTATATATTAAAATATTTTACTTTTTACGAGATTGTAAAGCGAGAGATAATTATTTTTTTACCAAGGGGAGATATAATTACTTAAACAATTTTTTTAATTGAAGGCTGCATATCGACGATGCATTATTTATTGTCATTTTATTTATTTATTTATTTTAACATTTTTATTCAACTGTATAAACTTTATAGTTTTTTCATTAGATATATTTTATTGAATTTTATTAATTTAATTTGGTTTTTTTAATTATTTTTTAATATTTATTTATTTAATTCATAATTAATTATTGTTATAAAAAATAGTAATAGGTAGTTGGATATACGACCTTTTATTTAAGAAATAAAAATTATTTAAAAGGTTACATTTTGATCTTCTAAAGAAAAAATTGATAAAAGTAAGATATTTTAATATATAAATCTTAATATTGAATATAATTTAAAATTTTAAATAAAAAATTTATATAAAAGAATTCAACTCAAATTTGAATTCCCTTGTATTTGAATTAAATATAAAAAAAATTATGTTTATCATTTTACCGTTTATATGTATTGAATTATGTTTATTATTTTTTAATAATAAATTTAAATACATTTCATTGATGAATATAACCTCATTGTATTTGATTCCAAAATAAAATATCTAAATTCCTTCCACTCTTCTTATTTTAATAAACAACTTTTCAATAAAAACAGATGTAGTTAAATCATTATACTATTAAATTATAAAATGTTTAAATATATTTTTTTAGTTATTTTGATTATTAAAATCTTTAGTTTAGTATTTAGATGTATTTTTAATTAGTTGATTTAATTTATTAAATTACTTATCAAGATATACTTGGAAATTCATTTATATTTTTATCATATTTAAATACTATATTAAACCTTGAAGGAGTTTTATAAAAAAATTATAGAATTGCTAATATTTCTTCCTCTAATAAATTATTAACTATTGACATTTTATTTAAACAAAATTAGCAACAACATTTTACATTTTTATTCTTATTTGTTTCTGTATATAACTGTTATTTTTATATGATAGAATAATTTCCAGATTGTGATTTAGGAACAGATGATTTTACTGTTTTAAAAAAAAAAATTGAAACCAATGCTTAATAAATCAGTAAAATGAAAGCGCAAATAGAAGAGGAATGGTGTTAGATGGACTAATCGTCGAAAGGAAGAAATGAGAGGTAAAAAGAGAAAAATGTATAGAGAAATCTTTGATTAAAAGAGAATAGAGATAAAATATAATAAAGATTCGTTTGATTCACATTTTAAAAATTTTATTTGAATTATTTGTTTTTTAAAAATTATTTTATAAAATTATTTTTAATATTATATTTTTAAAATTAAAAAATAAAACAGATAAATAATTTTTATTTTTTTATCTAATTTTTTTTTTAAATTATTTTTAAAATTGGAGTTAAAATAGATTTTTTTTTTGAATTTAAATAATTTTTTAAAATTTATTTTATAAAATAATTTTCAAAAATAAAAAAATAAAATACAGTCAAATAAGTTTGAAATTTTTATAAATATTATATTTAATTCAAGAAGAGGAAAAAAAAATTAGTTAACTTTTTTAATTATGTTAAATATCTCTCCTTATCTCCCTTTTAAATCCTCCAAACTACATGGAAAGTAAAGTCAATTTAATTTTACTCCCCTCCTCTTCCTCTTAAAATTTTAACCAAACACAAACTTAATAATCTTTGTTCCTCTATCGTGTAAATTCTTCCAACCAAACGCACGGATAGATAAACTAGACGAATGAAATGTGATTAGGTGTGGGGATGTAATAAATAATTAGATGAAAAAGGGAGGAACATAATGATTGCTCATTCAACAACAAATAATAATATCAAAATCACGGTTACAATAATATTTTTCATATTAATTTTAATTACCAGAATATGAATTCTGATAAATTGCTGCGTTCTTTAGAGAACAACATCAGCCTAAATATATATGGGAGGGATTAAGAACTGCTTCAAGAAGGGTAGGAGGGTGTTTTTCTTTGTTGGTGGTGTGATACCAATTTTCAAGGAGAACACTCTAATGTTATGGTGATTTTTAGGATCACGAGTTGCCTTTTCCTTTCCATTTCTCAGAGCACGATTTACAGTTAGAATGTTGTGGATCTTTAGAAACATTTGAAATTATACATAGCAAGAGCAAGAGTATGCATGATTTCTCTATTGTACCACCACTATTATTGGCTCTAACTATTGTACCACCACTATTATCGGCTCTAATAGCGATTATTTTTTACAATTTCTATATTTTAGTGACTTCATATTTATATAGATGTCATTTATTACGTCATTTAAATTTATTTTATTCTGATTTAATTTTTTAAGATATATTCTATTTGCATTGAAATTTTTTTATAACTAAAAACTAACTAATGCTACAATAATATGTCTTTTATATTAAACATTCAAAAAACATTAATTAAATATTATAAATATTATAAATCATATATATTTTTTGATGTTTTTAGAACAGTTTAAATATATGTATAGTTTTAAAAGCAAAATAATAAATGTCTATTTGTATAATAATTGTTTTTAACTTTTTTTCATGTGCAAAGTAAATTGAACAATCAATTTTTTAATATATTTTTATCAATTTTTTAAATTAAATCAATTACATTTTAATATTTTATGACAATAACTCGAGAAAATGTTCAAACTTAAAAAACTATATACGAGTTAACGGTATAAACCAAATATAATTTAAAGGATTATATCTGGAAAAAAAATCATTTAAAAGAATCGATTAAAAAAAATTAAAGATCAAATTGAAAGAAAAATAAACTTAAAACTAAAATAGGTATATTTTGAAATAAATTGACATCTTTTATTATTATAAAGTCAATTGATCATATGTAATCATTAAACTTTGAAGTAAAATTGAGTATTCTCTAAAGTTTTAGTAATCATTTTCTTCTCTAAATTCATTCAAATAAAAATTCAAAATCTATAACATAAATAGATAAGTTCCACACAAAACATGACTGACAAGTATGAAATAAATTATTGTTTTATTTTAAAATTTAATTTTTATTTTAATTATGTTCGATTAAATGTGAGTGGTTTAATCATACATTATCTATGAATATGATCAATATTAAATATATAAAGGTGCTGACCTATATATTTAATGTATAAAGCTTTTAAGTTTAGATATGTCAAAATTTGTTATGTATCATAAAATATTTAAACTGTTGCTCTTTCAGATTTTTCAATAAATGATATCAAAATTATAGTTTAACTAAATCGAAAAGTGAAAAGTGAGACTCATTTAATGTGTTGCTCATATCTCTGCCCATTCAAACTACTCAACAAACTAAACTCTATGTTTTTGCAAATTATGCTGTAAATAGATTTATTATAAGAACAATTTAACTTTTTACACTAATGCAGACATGTCTTGATCTATGCCATGTAAGTGATACAAGTTTCATTATAAAAACTAAATTAGTTTTTCATTAATATAGTTGAAAAAGCATAGACACCATAAATTATGATTTTCTCAAAAAGTAATTCAAAATAATTATTTATTTTTCAACATAAAAATTATTTATTTTTCCAGAAAAGGGTTTCGAGAAGCTAATTAACCTACACATAAACATAACTAGAACATCAAAATGATTTGTAATACATATATAGTAGTAATTTGATTTCAGCCAACATCAATTATCCATAAATGCATCATTGTTTTTTGTTTTTTGTAATAAGTTAATTATTTAATAAATTTTACTAATCCATATATAAAATTTACATACCTATTTGTATTGGCTTTTTATTTTGGCCAAATCGTTATATTGATACAGGTGTATACAAAATTGTGTCAAATAATAATATTCACATATTGATTTTTCGATTAATTTGAAAGCGCTAACATTTCATATATGTATACAAATTGATGTATTCCATTTACAATTGATACGCTGACATAAAATAATTAATATTAATGAAATTGTAATAAAATATTTTAGAATTTAATTTTGAAAAGAAAATTATTTTGTAATTTAATTAATTATATATGAATAATTAATAACTCTAGATGATTATATATCATGATATCATATATCACATCATTTAAAATGTCAAACTGTTCTTTTTTAATTTAAAAACTTAAAAGAAATATCAAAATTATGAATTTCTAAATTAAAATAACAAATTTCATAAATTGATAAAAATAGATGAACCAAAATTATAACTAAATCTATTTATTTTAAGCTAAATTACATTTGTGGTCCCTTAACTTAATTTCAGGTAACGTTTTAGTCATTTATCTTTTTTTTTTTCGACTTGGTCCTTTATTTTAATTTTAAGTGACAATTTAATATTTTATGTTTTAAAATTTCAACAATGTTATCACTTTTTATACAAAAATTCAAAAATAAATTCAATCAAAACTCATAAAATTAATTATATTCTTCAATATAATACAAATTTCATCAAATTCGTAACGCAAATCTTTAAATAAATTCATATTTTCATACTTTATTTGATATTGTTAGGAATAAAGGACTAAATCGGGAGAAAAAAAAAGATAAAGGACTAAAACGTTACCTGAAATTAAGTTAAGGGACCACAAATGTAATTTAACATTTATTTTAAGATCATTTACGACAATTTCTCGATGAATGTGACAAGAACTTTAACTTGTAATCTCAAATTGTTGATTTCAAGTTCCTCAGAGACAAGACAATGTCATATTAATAAATAAAAAATTACTTCTTCTTAAATTTTTCTTTAAAAAAAATAAAAATTTAAATTGATGTATTTAGTCTAATATTTAAATTAAATATTTAATTATTTTAATTTGTTTTTACTTATATTTCTTAATCATTTTCATAAAAAAATGATTAAATTAAAATTTAATCAATAAAAGTTAATATTCATAATTAATAATATATGCTATATATATCATCTTTTATAAACTAAATTTTATAAAAAGTATCTTTAAAAAAATCGTGGAGAGTACGGAGGAGTATAGATTCGGAAGAAAAAAAGTAGTGTATTGAATTATGTTTTATTGTTATCCTTGTAGGCGATATGACATAATAATGGTTCAAAATGGCGACATCATCCTGTAATCAATGTAATGACCAAGGAGAATAATATAACATACTTTTTAATGGAAATATTGCTTTTTGTTATTTTGTTTTATATTTGTAAAAAAGAAGTAGTAATATCTAACATTATATGCTACGAATCTTAAAAACATAATAAAAATTATATCTTATTTAAAAATTGGAATATATGTTAGTTACGGCTATAACATTAAAAATGGTGTAACGATGTTGCCATTGGCAGCACATTGTAGTTTCTTGTGGTGTCATGTGAGTTACCAAAACTTTGTTGGTCACATTATTATTCAATTCAATTCTGAGTGAGTGTTATTCCTTAATGAGAAGAATGGGTTCGGAAACCATCCAATATCCCACTGCCAGAAGAGACAACTCCGTCGTTGACAACTATCATGGCATTAACATTCCCGACCCTTATCGATGGTACTCTCTACTTCATTTCATTTCCCTTTTATTTATATTATTAACACAAGCAAGCTTTGTTATGTTTGATTAGGCTTGAAAATCCTGATGCTGAAGAAGTGAAGGAGTTCGTTCACAAACAGGTTTGTCTCACTGATTCTGTGTTGAAGAGATGCGAGTTTAGAAGCAAACTTGGTGACAAAATCACGAAGGTGTTTGACCATCCTCGTTATAGTGCTCCTTTTAAGAGATGTCATCGTTACTTTTACTTCCACAATACTGGCCTTCAACCTCAGAATGTTCTTTATGTTCACCACAATAGTTTTGAGGGTGAAGCAGAGGTTTTACTTGATCCCAATGTCCTCAAAGAAGATGGCACTATTTCACTTAACATATTCTCTGTCAGCAAAGATGCTAACTTCTTGGCTTATGGACTCAGTTCCAGCGGTAGTGATTGGGTCACCATTAAGGTCATGAGTGTTCAGGACAAGCTTCTTCACCCTCATACTTTGTCATGGGTCAGTCACTACTCACTACTATCTCATTCTCATTCTCATTCTCATTCTCATTGTAATTAACTCAACCATTATTCTGTCTTTGATTCAGGTCAAGTTTTCCTCTATTACTTGGACTCATGATACCAAAGGTTTCTTCTACAGTCGTTATCCGCCTCCAACTACCAAGTAAGGGAATTCAAATCTCTTTATTCATATTTATGGACATAAATTCTTTATTCACTAATTTGCAATGTAGGAGGGATGCTGGGACTGAGACTGATTCTAACCTTTACCATGAGCTCTATTATCATTTTCTTGGTACCGATCAATCACAAGATATTCTTTGCTGGAGAGATCCTCACAGTCCTAAATATAGGTTTGAAGCAACTGTCACTGATGATGGAAACTATGTTCTTCTCAATATTCAAGAGGGCTGTGATTCTGTTAATAAAATTTACTACTTTGACTTGTCCCAACTTTCTAATGGACTGCAAGGTTTCAGGAATGAAAATTCCTCCTTCCTCCCCTTTGTCAAGCTTATTGATAACTTTGATGCAAAATATCAAGCCATTGCAAATGATGACACCGTTTTTACATTTTTAACTAATAAAGATGCTCCAAAATATAAACTAGTCCGTGTAGATTTGAAAGAACCAAATACTTGGACTGATGTTATCCAAGAGTCGGAAAAAGATGTACTCGAGTCAGCATATGTTGTAAATGGTAACCAACTCATAGTGTGTTACTTGAGTGATGTGAAATGTGTTCTTCAAGTAAGAGACTTAGAAACTGGTTCTCTGCAACATCAATTACCAATTGACATAGGCACAGTATATCAAATTTCTGCACAGCGTGAAGATAATGTGATTTTTATTGGCTTTACAAGCTTTTTGACTCTTGGCATCATATATCAATGCGACTTGGGAACACACATTCCTGATATCAAAATATTTCGTGAGATTGTTGTCCCAGGGTTTGATCGCTCTGAGTTTCGTGTCAATCAGGTAAAAAAGCTCTCACTCATACGCTTATGTTGTTATTGTATTTCAATGTTTGCATTACAAATTAGGCCATTGCTGTCTCTTGGAATCTGTATGTTTTATTGTTGTTGTGAACAATCATCAGACATAAAATAACACATTTCAGGTTTTTGCGCCTAGCAAAGATGGCACCAAGATCCCAATGTTCATTGTTGCAAAAAAGGATATTATATTGGATGGTTCACACCCTTGTCTGTTATATGGATATGGAGGTTTTAACATTAGTCTTACGCCATATTTCAGTGTGAGCCGTATTGTACTAGCAAAACATTTAGGTTCTGTTTTCTGCATAGCAAATATTCGAGGTGGTGGAGAATACGGAGAGGAATGGCATAAAGCAGGATCCCTTGCAAATAAGCAAAATTGCTTTGATGACTTCATATCTGCAGCTGAATACCTTGTATCTGCCGGTTATACACAACCCAAAAAGTTATGTATTGAAGGTGGAAGCAATGGTGGACTTCTTGTTGGCGCTTGCATAAATCAGGTCTGATTCATTTGGTCTTTGTTTTTCCTATCTAGTCATTTGTATTGAGCTTGCTGTATTTACTATTTTGAACAGAGACCTGATCTTTTTGGTTGTGCACTGGCTCATGTTGGTGTTATGGATATGTTACGCTTCCACAAATTCACTATAGGTTTGTTTGTTATCACATGTTTTTCTTTGTATTTGTTATTTTGTCATAGCTATACTGATTTGGTATTTTGTTATCCAGGTCATGCTTGGACCTCAGAATTTGGCTGTTCTGACAAGGAGGAAGAATTTCATTGGCTGATCAAGTGAGTTTGGTTAACCTATATATCATTATGAATATTATTTTGCTAATAAATGATGATAAATAATACTATGTTATTTAAGGTACTCACCATTGCATAATGTCCGAAGAGCATGGGAAGAGCATCCGGATAAGTCAATTCAGTATCCATCAACAATGCTATTGACGGCTGATCACGATGATCGTGTTGTGCCATTGCATTCATTGAAGCTATTGGCGGTTAGTTAGTCTGCAAAACTAGCATTAAGAATCAAATATCACAATATATATATAATGTCTAATGAAACTTGTATTCCAAATATTTACCTTACCAGACCATGCAGTATGTCCTTGTTAATAGCTTGGATAAAAGTCCTCAGACAAACCCAATAATTGCTCGAATTGAATGCAAGGCTGGACATGGAGCTGGGCGTCCAACACAGAAAACGGTAATAATTAACTATGATTTTCGTATTGTTGTGTTACACTATTAGTATTACTAATAAAATTTGTTGACTGCAGATTGATGAAGCAGCCGACAGGTACGGTTTTATGGCTAAGATGTTAGAGGCTCATTGGATTGAGTAGAGAGCATAATGAGGTGCTATTTCATTTCTTCCTTTTCCACCCATCACAGTTGTTAACAAAAGTCACCACTCTTCAATAACATTACATAGGTTTATAACATATGAAATCGTACATGCTCCCTTGTATTATTGGAATGGAACAAGCTTCCTTCCCTGGAATATTCAATAATGCACTTTAACAATATTTTCATTTTATCTCTGTTGAATGTAATAAGCTCTTCCAAATTAATTTTACAAGTGTGAGTACCCGTGCCATGTACAGAAAAGTTATGTGTAGCTAGTAATATTTTCTTCCATTCAAAAAATATACAAAGTTATAGTCATACAACAATTGTTTCGGACCATACAACCAGTTGAAATATATGAAGTGCTCTTCAAGTTTCTCATTTATAGAATGTTGGCTGTGGTTACAAATGACAATGGTCTACGAAACAATGCAGTTACATGGTTTCCAGCAAGTGTAAGACACTCTCAGACCTTATTGTTGATTAAGCAGAACCTGAATCTCAAACTTTCATCCAAGGTACAAAAACAAAATTGAAATATGTCACGAAAGAAATATAATCATACAGTACATTTAGTCAAATCTCTACCTTGCAGCTTGATCCCAAACATCTTTAATTTTTAAAAACTGTTAAGAGCAAACAAATCAATAAGTTTCATCACATGTATTACCCAATGGTTTTTAATTAGTAAAACCAAAATATTTGGTTACCTTTAAACTTTTACATAATCTTATTATACATAGTTAGAGTAAGACCAATGAACTAAACAGTTCAAAATTCAAAAATTATATTTTTATAATCATTAATGATTCAATTCAAGGCAAAGCAGACTCACATGTACTAGTGTAGTACGTAACACAAAAGTCGGTGCACCGCTTGCTCGAATCGAAATAGTTGGAGACAATATTTTGAGTAAGGAATCCTACGAAATAATCAATTTTCTAACCAAACCATATTTATATTTATAATCGGTAGTTTGAGAATTGAATATTTTAATTATAGTTATTCATCAATCTATATACTTTAGATATAATTATTTATTTTGTAATTCTTTTAGGTAAAAATTCCAAAAAGAAAAAAGAAATTTTTTTCCAAACAATTTTTGATAGAAAAGAATTTCAATTGTAATTTAAAAAACATTGACCATAAACTTGGTTATAGATAGCCGGTTTTTAACTGGTTTTGTATAATCAAATTCAATTATATGATTAGTTATACAAATCAGTTATGATAAATGGTTTTTATATGGATGTTGATATATTGGCTATAAATAACTTTAATTTTGATGAATTTAACTATAAAATTATAATTATTTGTGATTAATTAGATATATATGCACAAAACAATAACTATTTATTTGATTATCAATTGTTTATATTTTTTATTTTATATTTTAAAATTTTGAATTTTTCACAAGAGAAAATTTTAATTTTGAGTAGATTATATTGCTTGTCTTGCTTGAGACAATGAGACCCCATACATTCCCATAGGCAAAACATGAACGGTGGTAACTTATACACTTTCATTTACCCTCTGTTTGGTTAATTAATATACCAACAAAACCGTTATACAATCCATTTTTTTTATCAGCTCAATATATAGAAAATGAATTTGATTTCTAAAGTCAGAAGTTGATGAAACGAAAATCAATATTTTATATTATAATCACTCATGATTGATTATACATATATATAATAATAATTATTCATTTGATGATTAATAATTGGAATTATTCATTTTGTTATCTAAAGCGAATTGTTGACTTTAAATGAGTCAAATCCGTAAAAAATAACTCCTTCGAAAATTCCAATAGTTATTATTGAAGAAATACAATTATATGAAATTTACTATGGCATGAATCAAACTGTGTATTGAAGCCTTAAAGACAATGAAAAATTGTTTCGTTGGAAATTAAAATTAAATTAGTGCTATTAATATGAAGAATTTGCATAAGAAAAAAAAAAGAATATATATATATATATATATATATATATATATATATATATATATATATATATTTTTTTAAAACATAAACAATTATGAGAATATATATATATATATATATATATATATATTTTTAACCAATTAACAATTCGATGAGAAGAGTGAGTAGTCTTAGTTTGTAATGATTATATATTGTCGCGTATTATTTTTCACTTTTTTTAGAAACACATAAACAATTGACATTTTCCTTAAAACTAAATGTAGACAAAATAATAGAAAAAAAAACTAAAGGGGCGCCCATATGTTGAATTACGGCTTTATGGTTGTGACTTTAATATTCAACTTTATAGAAAACAATTTAAATAAATTTTAAAATAGATTTATATAATTAATAATTAATTGATTTAAAGAAGACATACTTAAAATTCATACTTTCTTTAAAATAAAATATAAGTAAAAGTAATTGTTGAAAAATTGATGTATTTGATTAAGAATTTAGTTAAATATATCAATTTTACAACTATTATTTTTATTTACGATCTTGCTTTGATTTATTTAACTTTCACTGAAATTAATTTAAATAAAATTAAAAATTAATTTATACATTAAAAAATTAACTAATATTAATAATTAGATTAATTAATATTAACATAAACTTAATATAAAAATCTTGTATTAATGATTAACAAATGACAAACTTATCATAAAATATATTTAAAGAATCAAAGAACAATGTATAAATGGATATTGTGATTCTCAAATATGAATTAATTTTTCGATGTTATTTCCTTTATAATTAGTTTGTCATAATTTAAATAAAGGAGATTCAATATCTCAACCGCACGAACTAGGTTAAATCCACTAATGAACTTCACTATTGTTGCCCAAGTGCACGGTATTTTGAAGAAACAATTTCTCCATATGTCTAATTGAATCTATTATAATATATTAAAATAATATATTTTTTTTGCTACAATTTATCGTTAGTTTGTCGTAATTTAAATAAAGGAGACTCAATATCTCAACCGCACGAGCTAGGTTAAATCCACTAATGAACTTCACTATTGTTGCCCAAGTGCACGGTATTTTGAAGAAACAATTTCTCCATATGTCTAATTGAATCTATTATAATATATTACAACAAGATCCTATATTCTTTTTGCTACAATTCATCGTTATTTTTATCACATCCTTCAATATTTATCAACTCACAAAAAATTTGATGTGACACATTCCAAAACAAATTATTGTTTTTCATCTTCTACTTTCATTATGTTTTATTTCTCTAATATGTAACACAAACTTTTTCATTTATCCATTCCAGTACAATTATTTCATATATTATACAATTTCAACTTTAATGTATCATTCAATTACTCATGAATACACTTAAAAATCATTTCAATAACTCATACAAAAAAATACAAATCATTTAATATCTTCAAATCATCATAATACAAATTCGACTACATACACACATCATCTATTTTTCAACCATTCTCTTGTAAATTTTCACTTCAAGCAATAATAATAACGACATTATGAAATGCAACAAAGCTACAGTTGTTTGTGTGACACACTCTTTTAGTTCACATATACTTCAATACTATTATTTTCTATTGTCAAATATTATTCAATATCATATATCAATATTATTACATAGAAAATAAATTTTTTTTTCTCTATGTTGAATGTGTCTCCCATAACATTTTTTTTTATAATTAAAAAAATACAAATCATAATTATAAACAACCACAGAATGAATAATATTAAATATTTGAAATTGAATAATTTATAACTAATTCATTATTCACTTGAAACTTTCTATGTCTTAAATATTCACAAACTTTTTTTGTCTATAATTTTTTTGAACCATTTTTGAAGTTTCTTGACCGTGTCAAATAATAAATAAAAATTCGAAGGCACACGCGAATGAATTGTTTCAATATATTTTGGATTTAACCAACTATCACTCACGAATGAATGCTATAATATATCGCAGTGCACACAATATTATTTAGTACATGCTTAGATCGACGATAAGATCGCTAGAATTACAATAAGCATATAAAATTCAAAACATAAAAAATACATAATTTATAGATTTAATGTTTCGAAACTAATATAAATTACATAAAATGAAGAAATAATATAGCTAAATGTACAACTTTAATAATAAAAAAATGCATAACTATTTAACAAATATATTACTAAAAAAAACACTTCGTTGAAATTAAAAAATTTAAACAAACCAAATCCACATTTAAAAAATATTAAAAACAAGAATTGCATATCTAAAGTTGTAAAACCTTACAAATAATCTCATATTTCAATATACTTTACATGAATTGTATTAGTCAATGATATTTTACTTTTTCTTTTATACTAAAGCAAACTTAACTTATATAAATTATTCAAATGTATATTTATTTAGATACATAAACATTGGAGTATATTTTACTGTAAAATAAAAAAAAAACATTATTTTTAAATTACATATTATTATTTTATGTTCACTAATATATTAAATTATACCGCTGTATGCGGATTAATATTTAATTAATACTTTTAATTAATATTTTATTTGTGAGTACAAATAGTATCCTGTGAACAAAGAAGAATTATTCACATGCAATAAGCGGACCAACATAATTAATAGGCTTGGAGTAATTTATTAAATCTAGAAAAAAGCTGCTCAACTTGAAGAAGCTGATCGCGTGTCTGTCATCGAAAAACTGTTAGCTACAAACTTACTCGGTCAAAACTCCGTATTTCGTTGGTTTAGATTTTTTTTCTTGTCGGATGAGAAACACACTTTTCAACCTGAACGGGGAAAATAAATTCTGCAATTAACCCAGCGGTCGATTCTTGTTCACCGCACAGTAGTTCCATTTAATATAATTAATTTTAGAAGTGCCACTTGTAAAGTATATCTATACTACAAAAGATATTTCTAAATAAATTCAATTTTAAAATATCATATCATTTCAAATATATAAATTAATGTTCTAACAACTGTGACAAAATCAATTCTATATCTAAATCTAAATCAACACGAACTAAGATTTAAAATGGAGGTAATCAGATACCCTGTTAAGTAAGGAAACATTCCATTTTGATGTCCGTCACATCAAGTTGCAAAATTTCAGCTCTACAACCCAACATAGACCCAATGCTGCAAAACCAAAAGTAATAAATAAATAATGCATTTGCCGATATGCTAATATATAGTTGACGCAATAGCTTTTATAGATATTTAAGGCAAATATATGAATGGAAGGAATAAATCTTTTATCAATTCCCAAAAGCCTTTGGTGTTATTGATCATACCTAGGATGTGTGCGTCCAAGATCCCCGTGCACGAATTCCTTAATGTAGGTCCCAGCCTGCACAATCATATTAGAGTTTTACAAATTAGTGAGTACAGATTTCGCTGTCCATAACAACCAATAATTATTGGTGGGGTGGAAAATGGGGGAAATGAACCCGTGCTAGGTCCTCTAGCTGCAACCACTATGACCTCTAGTCTGTACAAAACGGTAGTCAGTTACCCCTATGCGATAGTAATTCGTTTTGCCCAAATAAAGTACTTAGAGTACAAACCAGCTTGACATATGATTTCTACCACATTGTCAACATTCATTGCCAATCAAATGTAGAGACCTGTGCCAATCAAATGTAGAGGCCTGTGGTTGGAGCTACCACGAGATAGTAGTGCTAAATTCATTTGTGTCTAGCTCTAATTTAAAAATTAATTCAGTCATTGAGAATTTTCATTTGCATAAGAGGGAATATAAAATAATACCTGCGTACATAGATGCAAAAGAAAATATTGGGAACTTTCAGCAATTGTCTCTATTTTCATCCTAAAGATTTGAGAAACAAAAGGGATGGCAAAATTTCAGTTACTAGTATGAAAGACTTCTTGATAGAGAGCTTGGCATAAGAACTATCAATATATAGTCATACCAATGAATAATCTTTTCACGCTCTAAAGGACTGCGACGGTGTAGCACCCTTACTGGAGTCCTTTGCAAAACTTTCTGCACAAAACAGGAGAAAAATGTGGTTTTCAGAGTTACAAATTAACACAAAAACCTCTGCTAATATGCAGAAATCCCACTAGAGAATATCCCAATGTTTACGAGCATGGGCCAGGGTAAAAAAACCTTGGTCAAACTACAGCAAGACTTCAAAGGAGTCAATACCATTAAATCAAATAACAGAGTTCAATTTCCCATTTTCAGTCTTTACATTTTTGCAAAACAACAGATTTCAGTCTAATGTTTGAAGTTGCTACATGGGTCGTTTTATTTCCAATAATTTTTTTGGATAAATACAAATTTGATACCAACTTATGTGATTGATTGCACAACATTTATCAAATTGATTAGTAACATCAACGAGACAAACTTTTATTGTTCAACAGTATTTTTTAGTTGCACTAAGTAGAATTTAGGATACCCTATATCACCAGTGGCGGCCCTGAGCATATGCAGGGTGGGCAGCCGCACAGGTCCCCAGATTTCCAAGTACACAAAAAATTTAATAGTATAAAAAAAGTTTGAATTAATCAATTTTTTTTAGCAATGATCATATTGATAGATACATTGTATAACTACTTTTGCAATAATTCTATTGTAGTTTTTTTTTCATTTGAACTTTTCAATATTCACTTATGATATTTATTTATATATATGATTAATAAATAAATAAATAAAGAACTTGTATGAAAAAAATAGGGCACCAAGTTCAAACTTCGCACAGGACACCCAAATTCTCAGGCACGGCCCTACCTATCATCTTCCCTGGTTATATTTCTTTTTTATTCCAAAAAAATTAAAGCAGTAAATATATAAGACAATATGCAATGGCGTCTGAAATAGATTCAATGAGCAAGCATGTGAATATATGATGTGGATAGATCACAGACTTAAACAAGTAAAAATTACAATCAGGATGTGTTATCATATAACACGACCCAGTTTTTAGCCTTACTTGGTCTATATCAATCATGCAGGGACCGAAATAACCCAAGTTCTGCCAGTTTGTGTAATTTTTCTTTTGAAATACAAGTTTGTTAATTGTTACCAACTAAACAAGTAATATACAACAACAGAAAACTCACCAAATCCTTGAGTGAAGACACATGTTGCAAATCTTCATCCTTCAAAGGACGAGAAATCCACACTAAAGCAGCATATTGCTTCTATATAATTTGAAGGTTATAATAGTAAGGATGAACCCAATAAAACAACGAATGAATCAAAACTGCAAACACTTGACTATAAAATAGAAGTATACAATTAAGAAAAATGCAAAACCTGCTTCTCTGCTTCGCCTTCACGCATAAGGTCCCAGCCATGACTACCAACGAGTTTCAGATTTTTCACTCTAACCTACATGACCATAGGGTATTATGCATTTACTCGCCATGAAATAAATAACGGACATACAAATGTTACCAATCCAGCTACAACATTACCAATTTATTCTCCATGGTATTTATCTTTTTCTCTATATCTTTTACAGAGAGTTCAGATGGGACCTGCCGTGCATTTTGCACCTCAACAAGAAATGGTCTGCCTGGGCCCAGCATTCGGACCTAGAAGAATAATTCCATATCTGATAAGTTTATCCACCAACAAACTTAAAAAACACATCAAACCATGAACTTTAAGTACATCAATATCTTCTCTTCCCGCAGCATGAAACTTAAAACTATCAGCTTGGCATGCTTGGAGGATGTTTCCACCAATAATTTCCTACGATGTTAGTATACATTAATGTCACCTTCTGCAATCAACCATAAAAGGAAGTATTTTGTGACAACAGAAATTTGCAAAGAGAAGACAGTACCTCAACTGATGCTTCCCCCATTCTTTCATCATCAATGATCCAACGTGTTTGACTCACATTCCGTGAATACTGTGTGAAAGTATCAGTATAAATTTAAAGTTGCACAAGCTAAGTTCAATCTTCGCCAATCATTACTTGGCAAGTCATAGAAATATGCTCATAACCAGAAAAACTATGGAATTTATAATCCATATATGAAAGTTTTCTTTCTGTGACAGTTGGTAAATTACAATTTACCATTTATTTCAGTAATATAATTCAAAGTAAAGAAACCAAACTTGCAAATCACATTAAGTACAACAACGAAAAACTCCAAGTAGTTTGTAATTGTATGTACAAGATGCATATCATGACATGTCAGCACATTAGAACATGTAAGCTTATTGGTGCTGCTTTAAAAGGAGTTTTTTTTTCCCTTCAAGTACCTGCTATCAAAATAGACAGGTATGGCCCAAACAGGGCGAAAGGAAGGGCGGGAGAGAAATATCAAATAGATCAGCATCTGTAATAGCTCGGCCTTGAGAAAAAGAGGTAGAAAGGGGATAGGAAAAAGTGTGTGAAAAAGAGGGATCAAAGTCACAGAAGGAAGATGGCAACAGTCATTTGAGCACGTACAAGCCATAAAGACCAGAATAGATCGCAGATGTTGATCTTTGATGGAGTTCTTTCTTAATAAAGCCAACGATATCATTGTAAACTTTCCAACTTAATCTTAAAAATGTAAAAATATATGGCCACACAATAGAAAGCTGATATAGCTAAGAGATGAAATATGTTAATTCAATTAGGAAAAGAAGGGAATAACAAATCCATTACCTTCAGGTATCTTCCACCAAAATAGAAAGGTGTTCTGTAGCATGAGTAAGCAAAATGGCAAGGTTCATTTGGCTAAAGAGCAAGAAAAATAAGTTAGTAATAGAATCATATATATTCTTAATAATAATAGACAATGAACAATTAGAGTCAGTGCCAGTGGCTCAGAACTTTTGATTTTACTATGAACACAAAACAAACATCATTACACAACAGAAAGCATTCTGACAAAAATCAAATCATCGTGTAAAACAAGTAGCAAGACATGAATTTGGAAACAAAGGAGGATAATCAAGAATTACCATTTCCAGCATGAATTTACAGCAATCAGAGGATTCATTTTCTAGTGAAATGCTGGAAGGCTTTTGTCCATCTAAATTGCATTCACCTATTAAAACGTCCAAATGATCAATTCAAGGAAATATGAAATCATCGTCAGTGCGCCAGCGCCTAAACCATTTTCAGACCTACAGATAATCTTAGCGTATGATGGAGTAGCATAATGCCATAATATTTAAGAGGAGACAAAATTGGGATTATGACACTGTCTGTTGGCAAAAAAAATCTACAGACTCAAAGGCCTATATATAATAACTCATAAGGGGAAATGAAACGAGCTAGGATATGGTTACATATTAAGTAGAAGCTATGAACTCTTAAGGTGCAGGAATTATGAAGCGCAATGGAAGGAAAAATCTACAATGGATACTCTTTTTAACAGTCATTTAATACAATTATTGGTTTGAAACAATTATACACAAAGTATGAGAAAACATCATAGCTGAAGTTGAAGCGCCAAAATGCAAAGTTAATCAGATGAATAGAGTTTTTCGCATAAAAAACAGAAAAGTAAATGTAAAACATAGCACAATGATAAAACTAGACATGCCTGTTTTTCTTCTTTTACAACTCTCAGCATTATCTAAACATTTATCGGCATCTTTTGATGCAGTGTATGTCAGACGAATGCGGAAAGAACCCATAGTTGATTTACATTCCTGAAAAACTTGATTGCTGTAAGGGTTATTTGAAAACAAATGGAGTGAAATATAACAGGTTGACTAATGGGAAGAAAGGGTACATTTAAGATAAAGTAATGATTACTAAATAGTTTCACTGCCAATAACTTGAGAGATAAAAGAAAATGCATAAAACCAAAGCTTTGGTTTACAATTTATGAGAAATTGACTGACCAGAAGATTTTGAAGAGGATGTTGTAGAGAAAATTTCAAGGCATCCTTTGTAGAGATGCATCTCTCTTGGAACCAAGGTTGAGATCCGTATTTAATTTTCATGTACGAACTACAAGAATATGCACCAAAGAAGATGTTAGTAAGAGGATAATTCAAGAGAGTAACAAAGAATGAAAATGAAGGTGGAGGGTTGAATTAAGAAGAGAAAAAAATGGGAAAGAGGAAATGAAGAAGAAATAAAAATGGTTACCGAAGAGAGTTATCGTTATGAAGGATAATAGGTGGGATGGAAACTTCGAGGGAAAACGTATCAGAGTGATAGCCGTCGCGTTTGACCATGTCGGAAATGAGAAGAGGGAGATCGTCGTTTCTGAGAATCGTTCCATCGTGGTCACGAAATGTGAACTGCAGGATCCCTAAGCAAAGGGTGCAGAGTTGATGTTTATTATTATTATTATCTTCTGTTGGTGGTAATTGTTCAACAGCGGAAGCAAAGACGGATGGCGATAGAGAGGGAGAAGCATAGACGCGGCCTTCGATTCCAAACACGCGAAATATGCACCGCACACATATCTGTTTTTCCTCCAAAATCACACCAATAAGCAATAAGCAATACGCAATAAAATTAAATTAAATGAATTGAATTGAATTAACTATTACTATTACGAACTAACCCCGAGGGACACCAGGTGGTTGACGGCGTCGGAGGGAAGAGCCTGAACTACTTCTTCTAACGTCTTCTCGTTCTCGCTTGTGACGTTCCCCAACTCCGATTCCTTCGCCTCCTCCATTCTACTCAACATGAAAATAGTCAGTGTCGCGCCGGTCGTGGCCGGAGGTGGTGGTGTTGATTCTTATTTGAGGGTTTTTAGGGTTTTGTGACTTTTGTTAAATTTTATTATAAGTTTGAGTTTCGTTACAATTCAATTTTACTTTTTAAAATTCAGTTCAATTAGTAAATTGATTTTAAGATATAATTTAGTTATCAATTTTATGAATCGTTCAAGTTAAAAAAGTTTAGTTTGATTTATTTATCTAAACCAATTTAATTAATAATTTTATGAATGAAGATAAAATACTCAAACTGACTATCACATGTGCCTTTCTGGCTCAACTTGGATGGGTCTAAGCTTAGGTTTTGGCTTCGGTTTGGGGGCTAAGTGTTGTAGGCTCAATTCATGGAAACTCAATTCCAGAAGATATCTCGGATCATCTTTGAATGTATGACTTTATCAATGAAAGTATGACTATAGTGACTTTAATATTTAACATGCTAAATTATGTTATGTAAATAGAATCTACTTAAATTTAATTTCAAAGTTCTACTTAAATTACTTTAAAAATGTGAATTTTGTAGTCAAATTAAAATAACAAGAGTTCACATAAATTAATAGTTATTGAATATGAACTTTTAAATTTAATACACTATGATATATGTGAACTTGACACGACTTTAACAAGTAAAGCTCTTGATATGCTAGGATATTTGTAATTGAAATTGAAAATCAATTCAGTAAAAAAATTAAGAGGTTTGGCAATAATAGTGATAGAGGAACCAAATATATTATAGTTTGTTTAATGATTTTTATAAACGACATTGAACTATACATGAAACAATTACATCATGTTCGTCTGAAATGAATGGTAAAACTGAAAGAAATAATATAACTCTTACTTAACTAGTTGTTGATATCATGCTTAACTTTATTGTTGCATCTCATAGGTGGTTTTGCTATGTTTTGAATATAACTCCTAAATCTAAAAACAAAACATCTCTTTATGAGATTTTGAAGAAAAGACATACGAACTTGTCTTATTTTCGAGCTTTGGGTTGTTTGACTTATGTTAGAATCTATGATCCCAAGCGAGTTAAATTCGCTAGTTGAGCCTATGAATGTTTATTAATTGGATATACAATAAACAATAAAGCATATAAGTTTTAAGACCTACACGCTAAAGTGATCATATAATCAAATAATGTTGACTCTTATGAAAATATATTCCTTTTTAAATTGAGAAATAGTGGGGCACCGAAACAAGTCACACTCATGTAATCAAGAGCAGTTAAAGCAACAAATAAGGCAAAATAGAACCTCGAAGAAGTAAGAGAGCAAGAGTTGTTAAAAAATTTGGATTCGATTATACGACCTATATTTTAGAAGAGGATCATGCAAATATTCATGAAGTTTTTGTCATCTTTGGATGCAAAGTAAATGGCAAGAGGTTATAAACGATGAGATGGATTGTCTATATTCTAACATGGCCAGACACTTAGTAGAGTTTCCTCCTAGTTGCTAACTAATATGTTGCAAATGGATTGTGAAAAAGAAACTAAAACATGATGAAACTGGTGATAAGTATAAGGCTCGTCTTGTAGCCAAGTGTTTTAAACAAAGAGAAAATATAGATTTATTCGACACTTTTTCACCGGTCACAAGAATTACATCAATTAGGGTACTCATGTCACTTGTTGTTATTCATAACTTTGTGGCACACCAAATGGATGTCAAAACTATTTTTTTTTAAATGGTGACTTGAAAGAAGAAATCTATATGGAACAACCTAAAGGTTTTGTGATTCATTGACAAGAAAACAAGGTCTGTAATTTAGATAAGTCTTTGTATAGTCTTAAACAAGCTCATAAACTATGATATGAAAAATTTAATAAATTGATTATATCGAATGAGTTTAAAGTGAATGAAAGTGACAAATGTAATTATTACAAATCTGAAAATGACATTTTATATTATCATATGTCTCAATGCAGATAACTTATTCATATTTGGTTCAAATATTCATGCTTAAATATTGTGAAAATATTGTTATGTAACAACTTTGATGTGAAAGACCTCAAAGTAGAAATTGTAATCCTTGGAATCAAGATTACTAGGTGAAAAAAGGAATTTTCTTTTATTAGTTTCACTATGTTGAAAAGATCTTAAAGAAATACAAATACTTTGAACGTAAACTTGTCTGCATACCATATGATTCAAGTGCAAAAATTTTCAAAAACATTGGTGCAGATGTTAGACAAATTGAATATGCGAGCATCATTGGCAGCCTCGCGTATGCCACTGACTATACTAGACTCGACATTGCTTACGTTGTGGGACTGTTGTGCAAGTTTAACAGTAGACCTAATATGGAACATTGACAAGCTATCGAGAGATTCATGAGATACCTTAAAAGAATCACGAGTCTCATATTACATTATCAAAGATTTCATGTCGTCCTTGAATGATATAATGATGTTGATTGAAACATATTGTCAGATGACTTCAAATCAACCAATGGATATATATTTAGCATAATTAGTAGAGTTGTATCATGGAAATCAAAGAAGCAGACGACATTAGCTCACTCCACTATGGAGTATGCATTAGCAATCGCTAGTGAAGAAACGAGTTGGTTGAGATATTTGCTAGTTGAGATCCCTTTATGTGAAAGCCAATGTTCACTGCAATAGTACTGCGACTATTACAAAAATTGAGAACTATTATTACAACGATATAAGACGAGATATACGCCGTAAGCATATCACAATTAGAAAGTTTCTTTCTAAAAGAATTGTTAGAGTGGATCAAAGGTTTTAAAAAACAGAGACACAACTCGACTAGACTTAGCAAGAGAATGTGCTACTTGACCAAACTTAGCATAAGAATGTGCTACTTGATTGAATTCATTGTTTGCATTAGAGAGATCTTGAAGTGAGCAAGTTGGGTGAGCGATACATCAATGCAAAAAATTAAACTTTAACAAAAATGACTAGAAAAATATTCATTCAAAAATCAGGAAAACGCCACCAGAGTTAAACTCATAAAACTAGAAATGTTTTACTAGAAATGCCTAATAAATGTCTACTAAATATGAGTAGGAAAAATAGACTAAATTATGTAGAGGTTAGGAACATTTGATTGAAATAGAAAGGCCCTACTAACATTAAGAATATGTAGGTGACGTCTTGATGAAGAATGCCTTAGAAGCATAAAACTGGGTCAAGAAAAACTCAAGTCCCTTATCGTAAAGCTCTTAATGTGAGAACGAACCTCAGGCATAGACTTCATCATGATGGTCCATCCTGGACAGTTCAAATGGGAACTTGTTGCTTTCTCCACAGAAATGGAAGATGGCAAAGGTATTAACAATAAATGGTAAATGGAACGCAAACTTTGCTCTGCCAATGCCAGAGTTGCCATTACCTTTACTCTGTAGTAATTATAGTAAACTTTTGGAAATTACAAATGGAATGGAATAATATTGTCTATTGGAAAGAATGTGACCTCAAGCTGGGGTCATTTATAGTTCAAATAATACATTTCCATCATAAATTATAGTGAAAGCACCAAACAATAAAACAAAATAAAAGCAAATAAGATAGCTGCTTTTGATGATATTGTAAAGGCTAATTGGGATTCTTCCTTCTTCAAAGGGGTCGAGTATGTCTTCCAGATGCCCTACCACAAAGTAATGCATTCTTAGGAATTGGGTATTCATCTCTGAGTGAGGTTGATGTTGTGTATACACGCATATAAAATTGTTGGCCAAGGTATTGTCGTGCCCAAAATTCAGACCTTAAGTTCCACATTCCCACATTGTCTAGCGCAATATATATAGCAGTCCATGACTTGGGGTATACCTGCACCCCCAGTAATCAATATTAATTAGTATATACAATAAAACATTGTTTCATAATGAACATAGGACATGTAATCCTTACCTGAGTGGTGGAGCGCGAAACTGCATCTCGAAGATTGTACTGGTTCCTGCTAGCAGGGCTCCATTGTCCTCCATCCATACTACATTCATTCATTATAATATATATATTAGTAACTAGTAAGAGTGGTTGCTATGTTAATTAATTAAGCATTGAAAATGATAGATAGTTACCCAACGACAAAGAAAGAGTAGCCATCAAGATGATAGCTCTGAAGGATGTCTTCGTCGTTTTGGAAGACAATCTCTACAAAAGTTCTGTAGTCAGTTTGCAAAACAGAGGTGTCAAGGTAAATGCCACCGCCAGTGGGTCTATCAGGTATGCTTCCAGGACGGTAAACACCAGAGATCTTGAAGAAATCAGCAAGCTTAAGAGGAGTGTCAGGGGCAATATAAGAAACACTATTAATTGCGTATCTTTGTTTACCATTGACTTGAGCAGGTGAACTTGAAAGTATGATGGTTCTTGTTGTGTTTATCATACCGTAGTGGTAAGAACCTTGTGGGTTTGGCCTTGGTCCACTTGCAGTTAAGTTAGTTCTAATGGAACGGGCCTGGTTCAAGGACCAGTCAATTTGGATAGTGGGTCCACCAGGAGGTGGGCCTGATACTGGGCCTGCAGAATTGCTATAGCGAAGGATTCCGGTGGTGGTGAGTACAGGATTTGTAAATCGAGAGGAAACAACAATGTAATAGTCTTGAGCAGGTTGATCAGCGGTTAATAGAACTGAATATGATTGACCCACGTGTACATCAAGGGATGAGTAAGTGGTTTGAAGTGTGTGAGTTCCTTCCACTTCCACCAATTTGAACTTGTGGTTCTGTATGCGAAAGTTTAGTGAATTTTCCAACCCAACATTTGATATTCTAAGCCTATAAGTCTTTCCTTGTTCCACATTCAAAGATGCTCCGCCAGATCCACGACCATTGATCAGGATTCCATCAGCGAAAGGCAACTTCTTACCGTTATCAAGTTGGGCTTTCAAATCCTGTAAATTAATTAATTTTGTAAATAAAAAGAAAAGGAAATATTCGTTTCCGATCGTAATGCATGTGGATGGTATGGGAAAAGTTAGTTGAGATTTGATCCACTTGGCGACATGTTACACACACCCAGCTGTCACACAAATATAATATATACACTTGACTTGGTGCACATGTTAAATAGTAATAAGAAATTATTACCGTGTGGTTGGATTTGTACCAATCTCCAATGAGGAGAGTGTAGTCACCAGCGGGGTCATCGAAGGGAACTGGAATTCTTGGCCTACTTAGTATCCTAATTCCTCCAAAACCACCAGCAGCTTTGTGGAATGCAAGAGATGGGAAATAGTAGAAGCTCCCAATTTGATCTTTCACTTGAAGTATGTATGTAAAGTTCTTTCCCGGAGGTATCGGGCACGTTGTTCCAGATACCCCATCTTCGTATGAGTTCCTTCTCTGCTGAACTCCATTCCTGTGTTTTTTTTTCCGTACTAGTAAGTTTAATTTACCAAAACTCAATGCTTATTTCGTTGCTAGCAAAGCATGAATAAATTAAATGACAGTGATCGATCATCTAATTCACATTATTTATTACTAAATGTAGAAAGCCAAACTAACTTTTGGAATAAGACAAGTGAGGATGTTAATGAAGTAAAAAAATTGAAAATAATATTTAAATAAGTGTAAGACAAGTGAGGATGGTGGTAGATCTGGGGAATGCACTAAAGAAAGAAAGAAAGAAAGAAAGAAAGAAAGAAAGATCTCAAAAGAGGATAGATTACCAGGAGATGAGAAAGGGGACGTCCAAACTGTTGAAGACGTTGATAATGAGATTGTCGTTGGTAACAGAATGAATGTCTGGACCTGGGAATTGGCCGTTGATAAGTATTCCCTGCATTTATTCATTCATTGATTGAAAATTCAGATCTAGTAATTAATATTAAGGAAAGATGAAAGTGTTCGAAAAAAGCTACCTGTTGGCGAATACCAAGTGGATAAATGTCACCGTAGGTAATGTTCCAGTCGAAGAATCTGTACGGATCTTCAGCAAGAACAAGAATAGTAGTAGTAGTAAACAGATAAAGAGTAGAAACACCTAATAAAACCAAATTGACTCCCATTTTACTTACTTGAACGAGCTAGCTAGGTGACTACTGACTACTACTTAGAGAGACGAGACTATTAATAACAACCACATGCCCACGATTGTCCGGACGGACTCATTTAATAAATTATTTTGTCAAAATAAAATACCCAATTTATGACGAGAAAATTTAACAAATACCTAAAATATCATGCACTAAATACATAAATAAACTCAGTCAAAGAAGTAGTAATAAATATATTTTGTTTCCTTTGTGGCTTAGTCGCAGCATCACTTTAATAAAATATAAAATTAAAATTAAACCAAATTTAAGACATTAATTTTTTGCGTGGAAAATATTCTATACTTCTAATCTTTTTTTTTTTTTACATTATACTTTTAATCATATAAGATTCTGTTTAATTTAAATTAAGTCAAAAACTCAAATAAATATGTTTAAGAAGACACTTATTTTTCATCCACAGTATTCAAACAAGAAAGTTAGTTTAATAAAAATCACGCGCCTAATAAATTCGACCAATATGAGTAGTTAATTAAATATATAGACAATTGTTTTATGATCCTTAAATGTAACTTAAATAGTAAACCAAAAAACGAGGATATTTAATATCAAGTATTCTATATTTAGAGGCAACATTTTTTATTTCAAATAGAACTTATATTTAGAGAAAAAGATAGTGTATTTGATGCTAAAATAAATAAAAAAATTAAATATTAACTAAATATGTTAAAGAGCTCAAAATATTAGATTAGAAAAAAGGAATCTTGACCTCAAAATATATAAAATGATTTTATAAATTAAATATATATTACATCATTAATACATGTGATAAAAATAATTTAATTTATGCACAAAGCATTCAATCATTTTAATTTTTAAATCTATTTTGTTTTTTATTTTTAAAATTACTTTGACCCATTTTAACATATTATTTAATAATTAAAATAAATATGACTTAAGATAAAATAAATAAATAAATAAATAAATAAATAAGACTAATGTTCCATTACTTTAATTTCTTTATCCAAAATAAATTTTTAAGTTTATTAAATTGCTAGCTATTATTTTTCTTCATTAAGTTCAGTAATAGCATGCTATTAAAATATTCTTAAAAATAATTTTTTATATTTGATAAAAAAAAATATGCAAAATAAAAGGTAAAAATGATTTTCACATAAAAAAATGCTCAGAAATTAGTAATTTAACAAAGCTATCATGCAGTAAAACTTAGTAATTATAAAAATAGTTTTAAAGATATGCATCACCTTACTTTTGGGTATTTTGACATAGAAAAGGGGGCGGCTTCAGTGCAAAAGAAAATGAAATAGGTGTCGGTGGTGGGTCATTAATTGAGCTGAGCATTTGCATCGTGCGTGTTTTTGTCTCCCACATCACATGGATTTGTTTTACGAATGTGTATGGGTGGGTGCTGCTGCTTTTGTTTGTAGTGTATTGACTCCAAATGTAGGGCATAGTCTCACATGTGACCAATTTATACACCAACGATTTTCAATCATTTTCTTATTTTGTACCACCTCATTATGCAGATGTGCCACTCTCCCATCTCTCCTATTCAAACAATGAAGCATCAATGTAACAATATTCATGTATACTACCATTTTTCTGTCTGTTTCTATTTAATTAATTATGTTTTTTTAATACCTAGTATCAATGCAACTTATTATTTATAGGTTGAATCCCTAGAAAAAATTAAAAAATCGTGGTTGGGAAGGCTATAGTAGCAAAAGTCATTGGATATTTTATTGGAAAAATCCATTTTGTTATTTATAGACAACTAATGTTTAAAAGGTTCCACCCTTGCCATCAACATATATACCAAAAGAAGAATATCGAGGATAAAAGGATAACGGAAAGAAAAAAAAAACAATTCGTTATTCATCAAAAGTCTCATGTATTCAATAACTATAATTAAATGAAGATTTATTGTTCGAAAAAAAAGAATAAAATTTGATTTATTTACATTAAATTTTTGCATAATTAAAGGTAGGAATAAGTCAAGCCAACCTACAAAGACATACGCTTTAACAAGATTAAGACTTCTAAATAAATTATTTAGTTAAAAAAAGTCGGACTACATATCACATAATAAGTTATTTAGATGAGTATAAATAATTATTTTTATTACTATTATAATTATTATATTAAATTTCGATATTTTTGTTAGATATTTAACTTGTAGTAATTTATAAAAATTAACCTTTTTTATTTTTTGACATTTAAATATATTATTATAAAATAAAATTGAAGTATGATTTGTATAAAGTTATATTCTCCAAACTATCACATTAAATATCAAAATAGTACTTAATTTCATTGACATATTGACCAATTAAAAAACATGTTTGATTACTTATTCAAAAATATTAAAATGAAAAAGACTTTTAAGTAGACTAACACGCCATAACAAGTTTCTACTCAAATCTAAAAAGTAAACCTACGATAAACCCACAACTCATTTAAACCTTGAATTTTTTGACAAGTCAGACTTTACAAAGTCTAGTTCGGCTCAACCTATACGGAACTAATTCAAAACTTCCTCATATCATTTCACAACAAAAAATAAAAGTTTTCATTGTTAATAATGAAAAGAGGAAGAAGATAAACAACCACTCTATGGTTTCATAACATAGAATGAATCAAACTTAAGTTAATAGGGTTACAATGAGCATATATATAAAAGAATAGAATTGTCTAAAATACCCTTACTACTAATATATAATAATATTATCTAACATCTCCCCTCAAACTCACGATGCATTAACATGGAGCATCGAAATTTTGTCAACTAAAAAACGGAAACGTTTAATGGAATGCATCTTTGTAAACAAATCAACAATCTGTAAAGAAGAAGAAACAAATGGTAGAGTAATGGTTCCATGTTGAAGATGATGACGAGTAAAATGACAATCAATCTCAATGTGTTTGGTGCGTTCATGAAAGACCGAGTTGTGAGCAATTTGAATAGCACTCTTGTTATTGCAGTGCATCAGAGTTGGCTCAGAAAGAGAGATGCCATATCAGACAAAAGCCAACGCAACCAAATTATTCCAGCTGTAGCGGATGCCATAGCACGATACTCAGCTTCTGTAGAGGAGCGAGAGACAATGTCTTGTTTCTTACTCTTCCAAGAAATAAGAGAGTTTTCAAGAAAGATACAGAACCTTGTGGTGGATTTACGATCTGTGATATCACCAGCCCAATCAGCATCAGAATAAGCTCGTAACTCTAATGAGGATGACGATGGAAAGAGAAGACTTTGAAATTGAGTTCCTCGAAGATAACGAAGAATCCGAATAACTGCTGCCCAATGTATTGTAGTGGGAGAGACAACAAACTGACTAACAACATGAACAACATAAGCAATGTTGGGTCTGGTAATCGTAAGATACACTAAGCTGCCAACCAAAGTACGACACAAAGTGGAATCTGGTGAAGGAACACCATCCGAGGGAGCATATTTCACATTCAACTCAAGAGGAGTATTTGATGCTCTAGTATCAGAAAGACGAGCTTGATCAAGAATGTTGGCAATGTACTTGGATTGAGAAAGAAGGTAGCCTCTAGGAGAGTAGGCAACTTCAATCCCCAAGAAATAGAGAAGAGTTCCCAAGTCCTTCATCTTAAACTGTTTGGCTAACTGCAATTTCAACTCATTGATTCCACTAACATCATCACCTATAATAATCATATCATCAACATATAGAGAAAGTATAATGCGACCATAAGTGGTGGACCTTATAAACAATGCAGAATCATGTTCACTAGAGCGAAAACCAAGAGAAGTGATCACAGTAGAGAATTTCTCAAACCAAGCTCGAGGAGCAAGTCCTTCATCTCAAACTGTTTGGCTAACTGCAATTTCAACTCATTGATTCCACTAACATCATCACCTATAATAATCATATCATCAACATATAGAGAAAGTATAATGCGACCATAAGTGGTGGACCTTATAAACAATGCAGAATCATGTTCACAAGAGCGGAAACCAAGAGAAGTGATCACAGTAGAGAATTTTTCAAACCAAGCTCGAGGAGCCTGTTTCAGACCATATAGAGCCTTTTTTAACTTACATACTTCCCGTTGATTATGAGAAACTCCTTGCGGAGGGACCATATAGACTTCTTCATGAAGCTCACCATTTAAAAAAGCATTTTTGACATCCATTTGAGAAATATGTCATTGACGAATATATGCAACTGCAATAAGAGTACGAATAGTGGTCATCTTGGCTACAAGAGCA